>NC_092336.1:116702500-116870000 GCF_046630445.1 Rutidosis leptorrhynchoides
TCGGCCCAACATCCCAGGACATAACTCACAGCCCAACAGTCCTGGAATTCTTGGGGCTGGCCCACAATCACCTTTTTCGCAGGCTTTTCAGACCGGAACTGATACGAATATTGGGCCACCTTGGACTTGGTTCCCTCAGCATAACAACAGTTACGCGACTACTCTTCCTCAGGCTTTCAGTGCATGCACTCTCCAGGATCCCGGTGATGACGGATGGTATATGGATACCGGGGCCACTGCTCACTTAGCCTCGAACTCAGGTAGACTCAATACCATTTTTAATAAAAATATTATTTCATCAGTCATTGTAGGTGATGGTTCCACCATACCGGTTCTCACTTCTGATAATGCCACGTTACCCAACCCATACCGCCCGCTCCACTTAAATAATATCTTGGTCACACCTAATATTGTCAAAAACCTTATTTCAGTCAAACAGTTCAATAAAGATAATAAAACTACCATTGAATTTGATGATTTTGGTTTTTCTGTGAAGGATGCCCAGACCAGACACACCCTCCTTCGATGTGACAGTGACGGAGACCTTTATCCCGTCACATCCTCCGGACTCACCAACACCGCTCTTCTCTCCACCAGTCAACCTCTTTGACATACTAGGCTGGGACATCCTGGAGATCATATTTTACGTATTTTAGTTTCTCGTGGTTTCTTTAATTGTAATAAAACTCTGAATAATACTTTATGCCATGCATGTCAACTTGGTAAACATGTTAAGTTACCGTTTTATCATTCTAGTACTGTTGTTTCCAAACCTTTTGAGATATTACATTCAGATTTATGGACATCGCCCATTACTAGCGTAGGAGGTTTTAAATACTATATGTTGTTACTCGATCATCATACGCATTTTTTATGGGTTTATCCTCTTCGTAAAAAGTCGGATGTTTACTCTAAATTTGTCCACTTTCACGCATATGTTTAAAACCACTTTAATACTACTATCAAAGCTCTACAATGTGATAACGGGGGCGAGTACAATAACACCCTCTTCCACGATTTCTTTGCCACCAACGGCATTGTATTTCGATTCTCTTGTCCGCATACATCTCAACAAAACGGTATATCCGAATGAATGATTCGCACCATCAATAACAGCATCCGCTCTCTATTATTTCATGCTCATCTTCCTCCCAAATATTGGGTGGAAGCACTTCACATGGCCACTCACCTTCTCAACATATTACCATCCACGTCTATCTCAAACGACATACCTTTCACCCATCTCTTTAACAAAAACCCTAAATTCACTCATCTACGTGTGTTTGAATGTCTATGCTACCCACATCTCCAGACACCCCATAAACTATCAAAATGTTCCACCCCTTGTATCTTTCTTGGTTATCCATCTAACCATCGTAGATATCGATGTCTAGACTTAGAATCCAAAAAGATTATCATATCCCGCCATGTTACCTTTAACGAAACTATCTTTCCATTCGGTTCCATGCAGCCAAACGTACCTCCATCTTACTCCTTTCTTCTGTAACATCCCGCATTTTTCCATTAAATTATTTTAACGCCCGTCTTATTTTAAATAATACTCTTCGTATCTAGATTCGTATCTTCCATTACTTAGCATTTATAATATTCACGTTGTTTAATTATAATACCTCTCGTTTACTCTAGCGTAATTAAAATATTCGTTCGGTAAATTCTCGCACCCGACTACAAACTTGAGGGACTAATTGTGACTAGTGGCCAAAGTGGTGACTAGGTCAACTAGTCAACCACCTCATCACCACCACTCATTCATCCCCTCACCTCTTTCTCTCTTCCTCTTACTTCCATCTTTTTTCTCTCAAACTCCCATTTCACTAAATCATCATCTAAATTCGATCTAGGAAGCTTGCAACAAAACAAATTACATATTTGGAATCCTCTCTTCTTCCTCTACAACTTGATACCAATTTCATCTCGTTTGGGTAACTTTTCTAAAACTCTAGATTTCTCTAAATTCGTTTTATAGACTTGAAATGGTGTTAGTTAGTGTCTATGGCTCGAGTCTAACATGAATATGTGATTTGTTTGCTCGATCTTGTTGTTTTGCATAAACTACCATGAACTTGAGATGGGTGTGTTTAATCTTGAGTTTTGGATGATTAAATGTTGTTTAAATGTTAAAGTTCATGTATTAAAAGTGCTACTAGCATTGTTAGCTTTGTTTTGGTATGTTGGATGATATGAAAACCTTACATTAACATGATTATTGATTTTGTGATTCTTGGTTAGGGTTTGATAGATCTTAAAATGAACTTTTGATGCATTAAATGCTTTGCAATGTTATTTTTAAGTGTTTAGTTGTATTGTATGCGTAATTACCTACGAAAGGGCATATTGTATGTGTAAATTGGGTTCCCGAATCAAGAAATGCGTTTTACGAACTTGAAACTTGAATAATGAACTTTTAACGATCATTCGACGAGGTTTTTGTTGTTGTAAATTATTAACTTGATCGATGATATGTGTTTAGTTGTATTCCTTTTCAAAATACCTATCCAACGATATAAGATACATGTTTTAAGTGTTTTCGGTTCACAATTTGTGGTTGTTTGAGTTTTGGTTCGAGACTTGTCAAAATTTTCAGCATCAGTTATCTGTAGTTCATTTGGACGCCGTCCCAATTTTGGACACCATCCAATCCTTCACTGCTGGATGCCGTCCAGCCATTCTGGACGCCGTCCAGATGAACTGCAAGGGGCTATCCAACTTTGTAAATTTTCGTTTAATTCTAACTATGCTACGCACCTCCGATTAACATGAAACTTGGCCAACATGCTCATATATGATTATATAACTTATAAAAATTGTCGAATCCCCGACCCGACCCCGTTGACTTTGAATTTGACCAAGTTTGACTTTTAGTCAAACTTAATCAAATACTTATGCGATCGTTCTAATCTTTCTTTTATACTTGATTCTTGTATGAAACTCGACAACTTGATTCACATGCTATATTAAACGAGTCGTAACGAGCCATAGGACTAATTGAACACATTTCGACTGACCTCGTGTCGTAACCGATAATTGATACGACTTATTTGTTTAGGTCAAGGCTAAGAAACTTTCATTGCACAACGTTTAATTACAAGTACTTTAGCATGCAACTACGGTGAGATCATAGCCCCACTTTTACTCTTTTATACTTATACTTGGGATGAGAAAACATAAACGACTCATACTTTTATACTTTGAACATGAATACGAAAGAAAATATACGTACGAGTTAGAACGAAAATCCTCAAGTTCAATTATCATTAGTTACACTTGTAGGGTGTAAGCGAGAACTTATGTTGTGTGGCCATACGGGTTTAACGAACCCTCATTCGGATGGTTCACTACCATTAGCGAATGAAATATAATTTTATCGGAATAGTGTAGGTTCTAACACTATATGCAGAGGTAAGATTCAGTTAAGCTTTGATAATTGGATGCTCGCGATACAAACACATCTTTTGAGATGTATACGCTTGATAATCGGTTTATACTAAATCTTGTGGTTCAAAAACATACTTTACAAATACACCTATGATTTCACCAACGTTTTTCGTTGACAGTTTTCTATATGTTTTCTCAGGTTCATACTTGGCTACTTGATACATGCTTCTGCGTACACTTATAGTTGCTTGGGGTCAAGCATACATGCATACACTTTGATTACTTGCTTGGGGTCAAGCATACATACATACATACATACATACGCTATTGATAGCATTCGAGATTTACAACTTATACTATGTCGCAAATTATTTCATTTATACTTATCAACTTTTGTAAACTTTAACTTGTTGTCGAACCGTTTGGTAAACTAAACCTTGTAAGTCTTGTACGTTTCAAATGAATGCGACATAATTTTGGTCAAACGCGTCTCATTTAGGGACTATGACCACGTAACGGGACCTAAGTTAACGGCGCCGTCAATGATGATTTTCTCGGGTCGTTACAGATGGTATCAGAGAGTTGGTTGTAGGGATCTAGGATGTGCATTAGTGTGTCTGACAGAGTCGTTAGGACGCATTAATAAATCTAGACTACAACCGGATAGTTAGCCATTGCATTCTGACATACATTTGCTATAGATAGCACTTAATTGACTACTTGTGCATTAATACTTGAAACTTTCTACGGTGAACTTCTTAATTGTACCTAAGTCTCATGCGAATCCGTATTCTGCCATTTTCTGGTAACACACGTAAACTTAAGATTCATACGCGTAAGGATGACGCGAATTCATTCGGTACCTCAGTTCGGAAATTCTGCCTTCCCATGATATTCGTCGCCGTCCCGGCTCACTACCTACCAGGGTAGTGAAACTTTCACAACTATTGCGGTCACTACTCACTACTCACTACTGATATTACACTAATGCTCCTCACTATATATCATCATTCGTTACTACTACCACTACTCTTGATAAATATCGTCATCAGTACCTATCACTACCGTTGTGTACTACTCGTTACCATGATTCATTACTCTCTTTATACTCAAGGATGCCACTAATCGACTTTGAACGATTTGACGTGAACAATCAGTTATACATTTCCCCGCGGGAAACACATTTACAGAGATTGCACAAACTCTTTCGATTAAATACGAGTCTTGTTAAAGATGTCGTTGCACCCTGTTCATTCGCAATCTTCACGATTACACAGACTTAACCATATGGAGAGGTGTTGGAATGGAGGTATGAACTAACGAAATATAACGACACTTGATCGACGTAGTTATATTATGATAAGTCATACCAAAGTCCCAATGGCTCAAAATGATGAGGAGTAAAGAATTCAAAAAAAAAAAAAATCAAATTTATACCTCTAGACCTAGAAAACTTCGATGTAAGTATTGGTATGGATTGGTTGTCCAAGACAAAGTCCAACATTCCTTATGATCTCAAAACCATTCGTATTTCTATCGAGAACGGTGAACCCTTGATCGTTGTAACAAGAAGGGTTGCACCGGGCTCAACCACATTTCGTGCCTCAACGTTGAAAAAAAAACCTCCGTATAGGTTGTTTTACAATTCTAGCTAACGTTAAGAAAGTCGAGACCGATTAAAAGCGTATCGAAGACATACCGATTATCAGTGACTTTTCCGATGTTCTCTTCGAGGGACTACCGAAACTTCCACCTCATAGGCCGTTGAATTCCAAATAAATCTTATACCAGGATCCGCACATGTAGCACGTGCACCATATAGACTCACTCCATCCGAAATGCAAGAATTACAAAGCCAGCTCCAAGAACTACTTGATCGTGGTTTTATCAAACCTAGCCATCCATCATAGGGAACTCCAATCCTATTCGTCAAAAAGGGAAAAATGGTTCCCTAAGAATGTATATCGATTATCGTGAACTAAATAAATTACCGGTTAAAAACCGATATCCTCATCTTCGTATCGATGACCTCTTGACCAATTACAAGGACCTCATGTGTATTCCAAAATCGACCTCCATTCCATTTATCCTCAATAGAGGGTTAAGGGAGAAGATGTCTCAAGAGCCGTTTTCCGAACTCGCTACGGTAGTTACGAATTTCTTATGGTACCACTCAGTTTAACCCATGCTCCGGTCATATTTATGGATCTTATGAATCGCGTATGCAAGCCTTATCTAAACAAAATCGTTATCGTATTCATAGACGACATCTTAATCTACTCCAAATTTGAATAGAATACGAACAACATCTTCGTCTTATGCTCGAACTCTTGAGAAAAGAACAACTCCGTGTCAAGTCAATCTTGCGAAAATCGAAGCCATATGTAATTGGGAAACCCCCACGACTCCGACTCATATTCGTAATTTTTGGATCTCGTCAGTTATTACCAAAGATTCATTTCTGACTTTTCCCGTGTTGCTCGTCCTTTAACCTCGTTAACTCACTAAGGAAAATAATTCGTTTGGTCCGCTGAACAAGAGTCGACATATCAAATTTAAAAAAAAAAAGAAGTAACCACCGCTCCTATCTTATCTTTTTCCGAAGGCAATGATGATTTTATTATATACTGTGATGCCTCGAAACCAACGAAAGGAAGTTATTTGCTTATACCTCTCGACAATCGAAAACCTACGAACAAAACCACACGATACACGATCTCGAACTTAGAACCGTTGTCCTTGCACTTAAAATGTGGAGACACTATCCTTATGGAACCAAAAGTACCGTTCTCACCTACCACAAAAGCCTCCAACACATTTTCAATCAAAAACAACTCGACACGAGACAACGACGGTGGACTGAAACATTGAATGATTATGATTACGAACTTCATTACTATCCGGGCAAGGCAAATGTTGTAGCCGATGCCTTGAGCCGAAAGGAAAGAGTTAAACCTCTCCGTGTCTGAACCTTGAACGTGATTATCCACACCAACCTCGCTAGTCAAATTCGTGCAACACAAAATAGAACTAAATTATGGAAATATTCCTAAGTGAACACCTGAAAGGCATTCTCTCTTGACTCGAAACCAGAGAAACCGAAATTCGTTGTTTTACCAGAAAATTTTGATACCTAATTATGGTGCCCGATCAACTTTCTCATCGTCGCGTACCACGTTACATAACTCTGTTATTTCACTGTTTCCATCTGATATTACCAGAACCCCAAATAACACACCATCCAAGAATACCTTTTCCTTCATTGACATACCATCCTTATGCTTCCAATATATGGCCAACTACTACTCAACTCCGAAATAAATAACTACGTGTACTATATCGTCTCCACCAAGTCTCAACATTTGACCACAAGATGCGCGATGTGACTATATCAAAATGAAAACTCCACCTATCATTACGCTCATACTTCCGTATAAGGAAATATTTTATCTAAATTCTCAATGGAGGGAGAGACTCTTCACGTTATACTAGTATTCACCACGAGGGTGAGTAGTCCTATCGAACGTTTTCAAAAACCGATAAGAAACTTGTTCTAACAAACGTTTTCAATTCCTAGCAAACTTGTTCAAATATATCTTAAAGGAATGTACCTCATTTCGAATCGAGATGATCGTTTCACTCCTAGATTCTGGGGTGCCTTACAATAAACTTTGGAAACCAGATTATTCATGAGTACCGCGTATCATCCACAAACTGACGGACCAAGCAAACATACAATTCAAATCTTGGAAAAACATATCACGAACTTGTATTGTTGCCATTATTTGATTCCTCTTACAACGATGGTTATCATTCGAGTATTAACGCCGCACCTTTTCGAAACTTTTATGTGGCCGCAAATGTCGTTCTCTTAAATTGTTGGGCCGAAGTAAGCGACAATCAAACCACCGGACCCGAACTCATTCATGAAATAACCGTTAAGATCGTTCAAACCTAAGAGAGGCTCAAGACGATCCGTAGTCGCCAAAAGAGCTATGCCGATGTTAGACGTAAACTCTCGAATCCCAAGTGGGTAACCGCGAATTGTTAAAAGTCGCACCTTGAATAGGTGTAATCCATCTCGGGAAATGTAGAAAGCTAAATCCACAATATTCTAATCCTTTTGAAATCTTGGGGCGTATTGGACCCGTTGCTTACCGTTTCGAACTCCCAACTCAATCGAATTCTGTTCATCCTACATTCCACGCATCAAACTTAAAGACGTGTTTTGCGAAACAAGAACTTGTTATCCTTTTTGATGAGCTTACTATCGATGACAACCTTCACTTACTAGGAGAACCGGTTGAAATTTTGAATAGTGAAACCAACTTTAAAACGACGTGAAATCCCGACTGTCAAAGTTCGTTGGAATGTCCAAGGAAGTACCCTCACTCATTCGTAGATTTAACAACGCAAGATCTCGAGGGAGAAACAATAACTACTACTTTCAACTAAATTTTGGGACGAAATTTCTTTTAAGGTGTGGGTAATGTAACATCCCGCATTTTTCCATTAAATTATTTTAACGCCCGTTTTTTTTATATAATACTCTTCGTATCTAGATTCGTATCTTCCGTTACTTAGCATTTATAATATTCACGTTGTTTAATTATAATACCTCTCGTTTACTCTAGCGTAATTAAAATATTCGTTCGGTAAATTCCCGCACCTGACTACAAACTTGAGGGACTAATCGTGACTAGTGGCCAAAGTGGTGACTAGGTCAACTAGTCAACCACCTCATCACCACCACTCATTCATCCCCTCACCTCTTTCTCTCTTCCTCTTACTTCCATCTTTTTTCTCTCAAACTCCCATTTCACTAAATCATCATCTAAATTCAATCTTGGAAGCTTGCAACAAAACAAATTACATATTTGGAATCCTCTCTTCTTCCTCTACAACTTGATACCAATTTCATCTCGTTTGGGTAACTTTTCTAAAACTCTAGATTTCTCTAAATTCATTTTATAGACTTGAAATGGTGTTAGTTAGTGTCTATGGCTCGAGTCTAACATGAATATGTGATTTATTTGCTCGATCTTGTTGTACTGCATAAACTACCATGAACTTGAGATGGGTGTGTTTAATCTTGAGTTTTGAATGATTAAATGTTGTTTAAATGTTAAAGTTCATGTATTAAAAGTGCTATTAGCATTGTTAGCTTCGTTTTGGTATGTTGGATGACATGAAAACCTTACATTAACATAATTATTGATTTTGTGATTCTTGGTTAGGGTTTGATAGATCTTAAAACGAACTTTTGATGCATTAAATGCTTTGCAATGTTATTTGTAAGTGTTTAGTTGTATTGTATGCGTAATTACCTACGAAATGGCATATTGTATGTGTAAATTGGGTTCCCGAATCATGAAATGCATTTTACGAACTTGAAACTTGAATAATGAACTTTTAACGATCATTCGACGAGGTTTTTGTTATTGTAAATGATTAACTTGATCGATGATATGTATTTAGTTGTATTCCTTGTCAAAATATCTATCCAACGATATAAGATACATGTTTTAAGTGTTTTCGGTGCACAATTTGTGGTTGTTTGAGTTTTGGTTCGAGACTTGTCAAAATTTTCAGCATCAGTTATCTGTAGTTCATTTGGACGCCGTCCCAATTTTGGATGCCGTCTAATCCTTCACTGCTGGACACCGTCCAGCCATTCTGGATGCCGTCCAGATGAACTGCAAGGGCTGTCCAACTTTGTAAATTTTCGTTTAATTCTAACTATGCTACACACCTCCGATTAACATGAAACTTGGTCAACATGCTCATATATGATTATATAACTTAGAAAAATTGTCGGATCCCCGATCCGACCCCGTTGACTTTGACCAAGTTTGAATTTTAGTCAAACTTAACCAAATACTTATGCAATCGTTCTAATCTTTCTTTTATACTTGATTCTTGCATGAAACTTGACAACTTGATTCATATGCTATATTAAACGAGTCGTAACGAGCCATAGGACTAATTGAACACATTTCGACCGACCTCGTGTCGTAAAAGGTAATTGATACGACTTATTTGTTTAGGTTAAGGCTAAGCAACTTTCATTGCATAACATTTAATTAGAAGTACTTATGCAACTACGGTGAGATCATAGTCCCACTTTTACTCTTTTATACTTATACTTGGGATGAGAAAACATAAACGACTCATACTTTTATACTTTGAATACGAATACGAAAGCAAAGATACGTATGAGTTAAAACTAAAATCCTCAAGTTCAATTATCATTAGTTACACTTGTAGGGTGTAAGCGAGAACTTATGTTGTGTGGCCATACGGGTTTAACGAACCCTCATTCGGACGGTTCACTAACGTTAGCGAATGAAATATAATTTTATCAGAATAGTGTAGGTTCTAACACTATATGCAGAGGTAAGATTCAGTTAAACTTTGATAATTGGATGCTCGCAATACAAACACATCTTTTGAGATGTATACGCTTGATAATCGGTTTATACTAAATCTTGTGGTTCAAAAACATACTTTACAAATACACTTATGATTTCACCAATGTTTTTCGTTGACAGTTTTCTATATGTTTTCTCAGGTTCATACTTGGCTACTTGATACATGCTTCCGCGTACACTTATACTTGCTTGGGGTCAAGCATACATGCATATACTTTGATTACTTGCTTGGGGTTAAGCATACATACATACATACATACATACATACATACATACATACATACATATATACATACATACATACGCTATTGATAGCATTCAAGATTTACAACTTATACTATGTCGTAAATTATTTCATTTATACTTATCAACTTTTGTAAACTTTAACTTGTTGTCGAACCGTTTGGTAAACTAAACCTTGTAAGTCTTGTACGTTTCAAATGAATGCGACATAATTTTGGTCAAACGCGTCTCATTTAGGGACTTTGACCACGTAACGGGACCTACGTTAATGGCGTCGTCAATGACGATTTTGTCGGGTCGTTACATCTTGACATTCCCAGCGAGTTTAAACCGCACCCCCTCTATCATGCTACACACACTTCCCATCCAAGTACTCCCACTCCTTCTCCCGCATCCCCTGATTCACCATCACCTCCATATACTCCTACTCCCTCCACTCCATCTTCGGTTCCTTCCTCAACTGAATCTCCCGCTCCTAGTCCTTCACCTGATCCAGTCACTCCTATTGCACCTACTCTGAACCAACACCCTATGCTCACTCGTGCCAAAACCGGTATCTCTAAACTCATCTCCCGCCTTAACTTACACGTTAACACTCCTATCGACATTCCCAGATCTCACATCCAAGCACTTACTGACCCAAACTGGAAACGTGCAATGACTGATGAATATAATGCTTTAATTAATAATGGTACTTGGGTTCTGGTTCCAAGGCCCCTAGGGGTCAATATTGTTAGATATATGTGGTTGTTTAAATGTAAGTTACGCTCTGATGGCTCTTTGGACAGGTTTAAGGCTCGCTTAGTTGCTAATGGGAAGAGTCATAGACAAGGTATCGACTGTGGTGAGACATTCAGTCCAGTAGTTAAACCAGCAACTATACGGACTATTCTTAGCCTCTCCGTTTCTCGATGTTGGCCTATTCATCAGCTTGACGTCAAGAACACTTTTCTACACGGTGATCTCTCAGAGACTGTATACATGCACCAACCACCGAGTTTTCATTATTCTAGAAACCCGGGTTATGATTGTCTTCTACGAAAATCTATTTATGGACTCAAACAAGCTCCACGAGCTTGGTTCCATCAATTTGCTCAGTATGCCTTACAGGTTGGCTTCGTCCACAGTCGATGTGATACCTCCCTTTTCATTTACAGACAGGGAAGTAACATTGCCTACTTACTTCTCTATGTGGATGATATTATCATAACGGCTTCATCCACAACTCTTCTTCAGCAGATCATTTCTTCCCTTAGCAGAGAATTTTCCATGACTGATTTTGGTCCTCTTAACTACTTCTTGGGGATTTCGACCACGCACACAGCCGGGGGCATGTTTCTTTCTCAGCGACAATATGCCCTTGACATCTTGGATCGGGCTGACATGTCTAACTGCAAACCGTGCAGCACACCCGTGGACACTCAGTCTAAACTTGGACATTCTGGTCCTCCTGTCTCGGATCCCACGTTATACCGCAGCCTGGCAGGTGCTTTATAGTACCTTACTTTTACTAGGCCTGACATTACATATGCAGTTCAACAGCTGTGTTTATTTATGCATGATCTACGGGAACCACACTTCAGCGCTCTTAAACGGGTCTTACGTTATGTTCCAGGTACCGTCGACAACGGGCTTCAGTTATTTTCATTCCCCGTTACGAAGCTTATTGCTTACTCTGATGCAGATTGGGGAGGATGTCCAGATACTCGCCGATCCACATCTGGCCATTGCATTTTTCTAGGAGATAACATACTGTCTTGGTCATCTAAACGGTAGGAAACCGTCTCTCGCTCCAGCACTGAAGCAGAATATCGAGCAGTTGCCAATGCTGTTGCTGAAACTTGTTGGATTCGTAACCTCCTCCGCGAGCTTCATTCACCGCTATCTCATGCTACTTTAGTATATTGTGATAAAGTGAGCGCCGTTTACCTCTCCACCAATCCGGTCCAACATCAACGCACCAAACACATTGAGATTGACATACATTTTGTGCGTGATAAGGTGGCTACAGGAGCCATTCGAGTTTTACATATCCCTACTACTTCACAGTACGCCGACATATTCACTAAGGGACTGCCTACTCGCATTTTTACTGATTTCAAGACCAGCTTGAACGTTCGCTCTCCAACTCCCGTTCCAACTACGGGGGCGTATTAGTGTACATATTGTATGTATTGGGCTTGCCCATATTTCCTTGTATTCCAAGCCCATATTGTATTCTTGTATACCCTACATCTTGTAATATTTATAAGTATACAGTGTATGTAAATGAGCATCAACTGATTGAGAAATTATCTCACAATAATAACTCTCCATCAACATTTATATGTGATTCAACCTATTCAAATTTGAAAATCCTTGTAATTTGATGGTTCTCGCAGTTCTCGCCACTTTGTTGGTTCTCGTTTGAACTTTTGGTTATATTATATATATATATATATATATATATATATATATATATATATATATATATATATATATATATATATATATATATATATATATATATATATATATATATATATATATATATATATATATATATATATATATATATATATATATATATATATATATATATATATATATAATAGTCTATCCGTCTCAAAATAATTGTCCCGCTCTGACTTTTTAAGTCTTTCTTATACAACTTCGACTTTGAATATTTTTATATGTATTGTATAATATTTAATGAAAGTTATATCAGTGAAAACATATTTTAAAACTGAATCCATTTATATACATTTTTATCAAATATTATATAACACAAATACAAATATTTGAAGTTAAAATTAAAAAAGAAGTTTTAAAGGTCAAATGAATTAATTATTTTTAGCCGGAGGGTCTATAAACTTTAATAAAATACAGAGAAGAAGATGGGTGGGAGTAGTTTGAATATTCGATGAATTTAAATTGATTCCTGTGTGGTAAGGGTTAACATCAAGGTGACTGACTTATTTTATTATAAACTGCAGATGTTTGCCATGTATTAATTTCAGTCCATTTATTATAAGAAATTAAATTAATTCATATTGGTCTCAGAGTGGGTGTTTTTGAATTTCACGGTGGACACTTCCTGTTGCTTGGCTAATGATTTGGTTTATGCCGGTGGTGATTGGTTACGGTGCTTTTAATTTAAAGGCTTTAATTTTCTATTTGATTGACTTTCGTGGAGGAGTGAATTTGATGGTCATTTGCGGAGACTTAGTTCTAGCTTGGTGGTTTATGTTTTTATAGGTTTGAATCTTTGATGCTCAGCGGTGATTTTGTCTTTATGTTTAATGATTTTTGTTGCTAGTAGAGGGGGTTTTTAAGAAAGTTTTGATTAAACTAATATTCAACTAAGAGAGATTAACAAATGAGAGAAAAACGTGTCCACTCAATTTATCCACTCTTTGACTTAGATTTGCCCTTTACACTTAGACACTTAGTTATATATCAATATCCAAAATATATGGTCTCATTCTAATTCGTCAGTCTTCATAAAACCTCAATCAATTAAAGTTCATTAACTCACGTAGACCCCCTTCAAAAGATTAAAACTATGTTTGGTAAAATCATCGAGATTTGACCTTGAATTAAACTCACATAAAATTCTTAACCAAAACAATCACTTGAAAAGGTTAACATCACTATGTTGACTAAAAGTCATTTTGAAGACCAATTAAGTTAAAGATACAATCACTTGAATCCCAATTCTTAATTGTCTAGATCACCTAAGATTTGAAGCATGAATTATATCCCAAAATTACTCACATAAATAGATTTACAACTCATGTAATCAAAATAGAGCTTAAAACAAACATAGCAATGGGTCTTTCAATCAACCTCAACAATATTGACTCATTTCAAACATCAATTTCATATATTAGGGCAAATCCAATAATCAAGTTTCATAATTAAGTGAACACAAACAAATATAAGCTAAAAGAAACCAGAACAAAATCAAATAAATCTAAAGTTTTAAACAATACAACTAAATTTGAGAAGAACAAGTACCCAAAATAAGAGAGACAAAACAAGAAATGGAAAGGATGATGGAAATTCTAGCAACTATCTTCGTAGATCTTCAAATTCTATCATCAATTGAGCTTTGATTTTGATAGAATCATGAAATATACCCTTTTAGGGTTCCAAAACGGCCCCTAAAAGTGCTCCCTTGGATCATCTTATCCCCTTCCTTTTATAGTGGGTCAAAACAAAAGTGTTGAATCAGCAAAAGTGCTCCGCATTTAACATCCAAATGCTCCGCATTTTTTCTCAGGAAAAGTGCGTCGCATTCATCCATAAAGTGCTCCGAACATTTGTGCTTTAAATTCACTGACTTTGAGAGGGTCTTATTTACACTAAAAGTGCTCGCATTTATCCAAAAAGTGCTCCGCATTTTTCAGAAAGTGAGGAGTATTTTTCAGAAAGTAATGACTATTTTTCAGAAAGTGATGAGCATTTTGCATTTTCTTCAATTTTTGCACTTTGGCTCAAGACTTGATCAATTTTATACCAAGTAAGGCTTTTAGCCTTGAACCAACATATAACCATAAATCCTTCACTTTAAGTCCATTAATCTCATCAAAACTATACAAATGAAGAAAAATATTGCAAGGATAAATGTATGTAATTCGAGCAATATCAATCGTTCACTTGTCGGTGCACTACAGTATCTTACAATTAGTCGCCCGGATATTACTTATGCAGTTAATGAAGTTAGTTAGTTTCTTCAAGCTACCACTGATGTCCACTATCTGGACATTAAACGCATCATTCATTACCTTGAAGGTACACTTTCTTATGGCTTACCCTTTCGACACTCCAACTCGCCCACTATCCTTGGCTATACAGATGCTGATTGGGATCAATGTATTGATACACGTAATTGACCTATGGTTACTCCATCTTTCACTTTGGAAATTTAGTATCTTGGAGTCCAATTAAAAAAAAAGCCTACCATCTCTCGTTCTAGCTATGAATCAGAGTACCATGCCCTTGCTAATATTGCAACCGAAATTGTTTGGATTACTCATCTTCTTCGTGAGTTACGTGTCTCGCCTCTCAAGTGACCTGTGACAGTAAAAGTGCAATCTTCTTAAGTCAAAATCCAGTCTCAAATAAAAGGTCCAAGTATGTTGATATTGAATACCACTTTATCCGCAAGTTCATCTCTTTAGGCAAGTTATACACGAAGTTCATGTTAGTCCACTACCAGTCAGCTTGCGGGAGGAGTTAGTGATAACAAGATACATATTAATGATAATAAGATAAGCATTCAATCTACCTTATCGAGTCCTACTATATAAGGACATGCTTGTTATGTAGTGACCCGAACTTTTTCATGTTTATATATATTAAATGAAATTGTTATTTACATGATTAAGTGTTTCCAACATGTTAAGCAATCAAACTTGTTAAGACTTGATTAATTGAAATAGATTTCATATAGACAATTGACCACACAAGTTGACCGGTGATTCCCGAAAGTTAAAACTTGCAAAAACTATATGATGACATATATATGATTATATATATAGTTAACATGATATTATGATAAGTAAGTATCTCATTAGGTATTTTAACAATGAGTTATATACATAAAATTGAGTTTATTGAATTAAGAAACTCGAAACGGTATATATAACGATTATCGTTATAACAACGTCTTACTAAATACATATGAATCATATTAAGATATTGATACACTATGTTTAATCATGATAAATGATAAGTAAACATGTCATTAAGTTTATTAACAATGAACTACATATGTAAAAACAAGACTACTAACTTAATGATTTCGAAACGAGACATATATGTAACGATTATCGTTGTAACAACATTTAACTGTATATATATCATACTAAGATATATTAATATATCATAATATCATGATAATGTAATAATTTAACATCTCATTAGATATAATAAACATTGGGTTAACAACATTTAACATGATCGTTAACTTAAAGGTTTCAAATCAACATTTACATGTAACGACTAACGATGACTTAACGACTCAGTTAAAATGTATATACATGTAGTGTTTTAATATGTATTCATACACTTTTGAAAGACTTTAAGACATTTATCAAAATACTTCTACTTAACAAAAATGCTTACAATTACATCCTCGTTCAATTTCATCAACAATTCTACTCGTTTGCACCCGTATTCGTACTCGTACAATACACAGCTTTTAGATGTATGTACTATTGGTATATACACTCCAATGATCAGCTATTAGCAGCCCATGTGAGTCACCTAACACATGTGGGAACCATCATTTGGCAACTAGCATGAAATATCTCATAAAATTACAAAAATATTAGTAATCATTCATGACTTATTTACATGTAAACAAAATTACACATCCTTTATATCTAATCCATATACCAACGATCAAAAACACCTACAAACACTTTCATTCTTTAATTTTCTTCATCTAATTGATCTCTCTCAAGTTCTATCTTCAAGTTCTAAGTGTTCTTCATAAATTCTATAAGTTCTAGTTTCATAAATTCAAGAATACTTCCAAGTTTGCTAGCCTACTTTCAATCTTGTAAAGTGATCATCCAACCTCAAGAAATCTTTCTTATTTACAGTAAGATATCTTTCTAATACAAGGTAATACTCATATTCAAACTTTGATTCAATTTCTATAACTATAACAATCTTATTTCGAGTGGAAATCTTACTTGAACTTGTTTTCGTGTCATGATTCTGCTTCAAGAACTTTCAAGCCATCCAAGGATCCTTTGAAGCTAGATCTATTTTTCTCATTTCCTGTAGGTTTATCCACAAAACCTGAGGTAGTAATGATGTTTATAACATCATTCGATTAATATATATAAAACTACCTTATTCGAAGGTTTAAACTTGAAATCACTAGAACATAGTTTAGTTAATTCTAAACTTGTTCGCAAATAAAAGTTAATCCTTCTTACTTGACTTTTAAAATCAACTAAACACATATTCTATATCTATATGATATGCTAACTTAATGATTTAAAACCTGGAAACACGAAAAACACCGTAAAACCGAACATACGCCGTCGTAGTAACACCCCGGGCTGTTTTGGGTTTGATAATTAAAAACTATGATAAACTTTGATTTAAAAGTTGTTCTTCTGGAAAAATGATTTTTCTTATGAACATGAAACTATATCCAAAAATCATGGTTAAACTCAAAGTGGAAGTATGTTTTTCAAAATGGTCATCAAAACGTCGTTCTTTCGACTGAAATGACCACCTCTTACAAAAATGACTTGTAACTTATATTTCCGACTATAAACCTATACTTTTTCTGTTTAGATTCATAAAATAGAGTTCAATATGAAACCATAGCAATTTGATTCACTCAAAACAGATTTAAAACGAAGAAGTTATGGGTAAAACAAGATTGAATATTTTTTTTATTGTTGTAGCTACGGGAAATATTGCTCCTAATTTATGTGACCGCGAACTATATATGCGAACATATACTCCACTTGTCTGTTTCTGATTGGTTGGTCAGTGTTCTCATACTTCACTCCTATTTTACATGATATTCCCGTTTATCTAAAAAAAAAACGTATGACATGGTCTACATTATTCTTGAGAGAGTGGGTCAAATTGATCTATTTGGGTAAATTTCTTTATAAAATGTCTTAGAAGCATATAAACATACTGGGTCTTCTAAAAACGTTGTGTACAGAAGTTGAATGTGAGATGAGGAGGAGCCGTATTAGGTAGGCTTAGTACATAGGTTGATCGCCCATTAATGTTCAATTATTAGGGTGGATCAAACAGGCATTGACTTTAGGCTTGTCTTTTAAGTTTGTGATACGTATATGGCATAACAGCCGAAGATCTCAAACTTCAATAATTTGGGTCGTATTATTGTAGAGATACTTTATACTTACTTTAAAATAAAGTACCCATATTCTTTCCTCAAGAACACATGTTATTCAAGTATGTGAATCGTTCTTAGATCATTTGCAGCCGTGAGAAAGCCACAATGAAACCCACGAGCATGGCCCTCTCTCTGATTGGTTAAAAATCTTTTTTGTTTTGTTTTTTATAATATTAATTTAATTATTTTCTATCTCCTTTTTACTCAATTCTCAATTATATTGCTACATCATCACAATATACTTTCAAACAACATTCAAAACTCACATCACCATTATTTCACATTTTCAACTCACACCATCAAATTTAAAAAAAAGAATGCAACCATCAACTCATTCACACCACCAATACAAACGATGTTCAACTACAAAAGCATAGTTGTTATCATTCTATTTTACATATTAAGAGTCAACTCATATTAAGAAGCAACTTTCGCAAAAGGAACAACCCTTCAATGTTAAATGTCGAAAAAAATTCGTTTTTACAAAAAAGATCAAGACTTTTTTTTACTCGCATTCAAAACAGAGCCCCCGGCGCAAAGCGAGGGCTCCAAAACTAGCTATATATATTTGAATAAACATTGAAGGGTTGTTCCTTTTGCGAAAATTGCTTCTTTTAGCGTTCTTTTTTTTAAAGTTAGTTGATCTATTTTGTAAAAAGGAATGTTTTTCGACATCTTTTGGTAGCATTGAAGGGTTGTTCCTTTTATGAAAGTTGCCTCTTTTATCGTTGAGGGGAAAAAAAAGGTAGTTGATTTTTTTATAAAAAAGAATTTTTTTCGACATCTTTTGGTAACATTGAAGGGTTGGTTCTTTTACGAAAGTTGCTTCTTTTATCGTTGAAGACAAAAAAAAAAGGTGAAATGACGGAAATTTCCTTGGTTACTATTGATGAATAGTGAAATAGTGTTTTGTCTTTTAAGTAATATGTAAATATTGAATATAAAGTAAATAACAAAAGACACGGAGACTTTTTATCTTCGCTTGTCATTTTATTAACATTCTACTAAGCTTTATATAGCCAAAATACATGCATGAAAATAGGACCTAAAGTCACGTTCTCACTACTCCACTAACAAATAGCTTCTAGTAATTAATAAGTAAGGGTCTGTTTGATTTTTTTTCTTATTAAGTCACGAATCTAGACGGATATATGATGTTTGAGAGGAATAAGTGATGAATAAATAATTAGTGTTTGTTTTATATGCTAAAATTTGTCTGAATAATTAAAATTACTAAATTGACCCTATATGTGAGCAGTTATAAGAGGAGTTATTAAAAAGTAAGAACTTAAATGAAAATTCACACTTAATTCAGTTTTTTTTTATTAAGTCGTGTCTTATTTAATAAGTTAAAAACAAACACCCCTTCATGACTTTTTAAATTAACTTTCATGAGTTGTAATCACTTGAAACCAATAACTTGCTTGAAATCCAACGGACCAATCAGAACGCGACATGTGGCGCGACAATCACATGTGATTCGAAAAAAAAAATTCAAAATTTTTTTTAATATTTAAAAAAAAAATTTGAATTTTTATTTTTTTTTAAATTTGCATTTCAAATCCAATCACATGTGATTGTAAAACTCAATCACATGTGACTGTAAAACACAATCACATGTGATTCTGCATGTCAAATCCAATCACATGTGATTGAAAAAAAAAATCAAATTTTTTTTTCAAAAAGAAATTTCAACCGGAAACAGACTTTAATTCGGTAATTTGATCAAGTTTGTTAGCGTTTCGTGATCATATCTTCAAAATTGCAGACTTTAATTCAGTGATTTAATCAAGTTTTGATCAAAAACTTGGTATTTAAAGGATTTAGCACAAACTTACTGAAATTCGTCATTTTACTAAAAAAATAATATTTCAATCATATGTGATTGAATTTAACATGCAGAATCACATGTGATTGGGATGCAGAATCACATGTGATTTACCAATTTTTTTTTTAACTTTTTTTAATCACATGTGATTATCGCGCCACGTGTCGCACTCTGATTGGTCCTTTGGATCTCAACTTAAAAGTTAGTTTCATTTGAGTATTTCTTTAAGTTTCATACCATTAAGTTAAAAACAAGCATGATGCAACACCGGCAATTTTTTTTTTTTTAAAACACAGCGGAAGACTTTATTAACAAACACACTATAAGTCGCGTCATTACATTAATCTGAGTAATTAAGTTTAAGTTTACACAACGGTGTTACGTTATTACAAAACATGATTTAAACAAAAGTCCACATCAGAGTAGGGTTGTCAAACATGTCTTCTGCATCAGCACCCATCCCGACTAGCAGTACCTAAACCTGCAAGGGGTAATAATGTGGGGGATTAGCGCACCTCTAAGTGAATGGAATCTATCTAACAGATATAGCTTAAGTCACACACAAGCTATATACTAACAACAACACATGCTAACTACCAACTAGCATACAATAAGACAATACGAGGATCGGCGGCTTGTACGAGCACACGACTCCTAGCTGATCGGACTTGAGTCTACCGATAGTCCCTGCTACTCAATTCACAGTATAGTTATCCAGATGCAGGGGATGCATCGTTCACACTATACTTCACAATCAGTAGCCTATGGACTCAACCGCCCCTAGACACGGTTGACCTCATACGGACTCTAACCTCTCCTAGACACGGTCTCGAGTCCCCAGTGTCCCTAAGCCCGACTGGTGCCATTCACACAGTGTACACATAAATCACATACAACATCAGGCATACTATATTATTCTAACATGGAAATTTCTACACTATGCATGGTAAAAGAGTCAACCATAGCAGCATGATATGCTACTTAAACTCTATCCGGAGATAGACCCACTCACCAATTACCAGCAACTGCTCAGTTATTATTTCTGAGCTTCCTCCTTGTCCTTATAACCTGAGAACAACACAAACAAAATTAATATACATATTCAATAAATAATATAATCATTTCATACGATTAACTAGGTCATAACACCATATATTCATAATTTTATGAGTCTACATCATGACTCCATTCAATAATGGCATACAGGTGCGTGCAAAACACGACATACACACTAAAACTCCTTTTCCGGCCCAAAAACAGTTTGATCTAGTTTCTTAAAAGTTTACCATTGAAAAGTATTCTTTATTACGATTCTAACGATAGTTTATTCATCAAAAACGGAGTTACGTTTTGAAAGTTACGTCCGTTTCAATTTCATAAAAGGTACCGTAGCAAATAGTGGCACTGTAGCAAATTGGGTACTGTAGCAAATAGTGATAGTGTAGCAACTCGGTACTGTAGCAAATAGTTACACTGTAGCAACTCGGTACTGTAGCAAATAGTTACACTGTAGCAACTCTGTACTGTAGCAAACAGCGACACTGTAGCAACTCGGTACTGTAGCAAATAGTGACATTGTAGCAACTCGGTACTGTAGCAAAATACTGTAGCAAAATACTGTAGCAACTGGGTTTCGAACAAGAGTTGCTGATTTCGAACATTTTTCGCCCAAAACTCAATTTTTGAGCGATTTTGATCAAATTTTAAGCACATGGAAGCTACTAAACATATATACAACCTATTTCTAACATCAATTAAGCATAACAAACACCAAACATGAAGATTCAAGCTTAAAATCACACTTTTTATTCAAGAACACAAAATCCATTTAATCAAGAATCAAAGCAAGGATTCAAGTAAACAAACCTGATTAGATGATCACAAGGATACAAGAAATTAGTCACTTATGTTACTAAATCCAATTTCTAATCTTGAATTAAACTAGAGTTTGTGTAGGAGATGAAGTTAGGTACGAGCAAGTTTTGAGAAAAATCTAGAAATGGAAATAAAGAAGCAGTTTACACTCTTAAATGGGTATTAAAACCCATACCGCACAACACACGGTATTTATCAGTTATCTTATCTGATAACCTTTCGTATCTCCTTAGGCGGTCCTAACGGAGTCCAAATTAAATAAACCAACATGTTCTGGGACCCTTGTCACAAACTGGTCACCACACAAATATAATAAAACACTAATAAAATAATTAAAATAAAAGCACTTAAGACTAAGCACAAACCCTAAGGGCAAAATAGGCAACTTACAACTAGCCTGGGTTTCAGTCTGTTACAAATCCACCCCCCTTAAGAAGATTTCGTCCTCGGAATCTGGTCTTGTTCAAACAAACGAGGGTAGCATTTTCTCATCAACCCTTCCGTTTCCCACGTAAGATTAGATCCTAAACTGTGTTTCCACTCAATCAACACCACCGAAATCTCTTTCTTTCTCAGCTTAGTCACCTTTTGGTCAACCACACGGACTGGCTCTTCCACCAATTTCTTATTCAAATCGACCCTTAAATCTTCTAAAGGAAGAAGTTGTGTTTCATCGTCGACTTTACACTTACGAAGATAACACACGTTGAATGTATTATGAATACCGGCTAACTCTGACGGAAGATCTAACACCACAGTCTGATCATTCAACACTTCACTGATCAGAAACGGACCAATAAATCTCGGTGCTAACTTACCACGTTTACCGAATCTGATAACCCCTTTCCACGGCGAAACTTTCTGATACACTCGTTCACCCACATTAAAGGTTACCGGACGTCTACGCGGATCAGCATACATTTTCTGCCTATCTCTAGCGGCTTTCAACCTTTCTCTCGCAATTGCAACTTTTTCGGCTGTCATTTGAACAATTTCGGGACCTGCAAACTGTTTCTCCCCGGCTTCTAACCAACAAGTCGGAGTTCTGCAACGACGACCGTATAACATTTCATAGGGCGGCATCCTTATACTCGAATGATATGAATTATTATATGCGAATTCGACCAACGGCAAATGTGTATCCCACGAACCACCGTATTCTAACACACAAGCCCTTAACATATCCTCCAAAGTGTATATCGTTCTTTCACTCTGTCCGTCTGTCTGAGGATGATAAGCTGTACTTAAATTCACACGTGTACCCAGATTCTGTTGAAGACAATTCCAAAAATTTGACACAAATCTGGAATCTCTGTCTGAAACGATCGATAACGGCACACCATGACGACTAACTATTTCTTTCACATACAATTCGGCTAACTCACTTAACGAAGCTGTCTCACGAGTAGCAAGAAAATGAGCACTTTTATATAGACGATCAACTATTACCCAAATCATATCATGTCTTTTCTGAGTTCGAGGTAATTTGGTCACAAAATCCATCGTTATATGTTCCCATTTCCACTCTGGAATCTGTAACTGACATAACGAACCATAAGATTTCTGATGTTCTGCCTTCACTTGAGCACATATATGACACTTTTCAATATAACTGGCGATATCTGATTTCATTGTTGGCCACCAATACACTGTTTTCAAATCATGATACATCTTATTACTACCCGGATGTACTGTCAATCTGGATTTGTATATATATATATATATATATATATATATATATATATATATATATATATATATATATATATATATATATATTGAGCTTCCGTCATGATTAAATCCCTCAAATCTCCAAGCTTAGGCACCCAAACACGATTGTTTAAGGTCTTTAGTCCACATGAGTCATCAATTAAGTCCACTTTTCGTTTAGTCATTTGTTCAGATTTAATATGTTCGTCCTCTAAAGCACAGGCCTGAATGGTTTTTAAGCTGTTAATCAAATCTGAAGTTATATTCAAACGAAGAAATTTCACATTTTCACTTGACTTTTTACGATTTAGCGCATCTGCAACCACATTTGCCTTACCCGGATGGTATTTAATTTCACAATCGTAATCTTTGATCAACTCTTGCCATCGTCTCTGACGCATATTCAATTCTTTCTGTGAGAAGATATACTGCAAACTCTTGTGATCTGTACATATAACACAATGGGTTCCATACAAATAGTGTCTCCACAGTTTCAAAGCAAACACTACTGCAGCCATTTCAAGATCATGCACTGGATAATTCTTCTCATGAACTTTCAACTGTCGCGAGGCGTAGGCGATTACTTTATCTCTTTGCATTAATACACAACCCAACCCTGCATATGATGCATCACAGTATACCACGAAGTCATCTGAACCTTCTGGTAAAGCTAACACTGGTGCCTGACACAGTAGCTGTTTCAAAATATGAAAAGCCTTTTCCTGTTCATCAGTCCATCGAAAGGCTACATCTTTACAAGTCAACTTAGTCAACGGACCCGCTATTTTCGAGAAATCCTTGATAAATCTGCGATAATAACCGGCTAATCCCAGAAAACTCTTAATCTCAGTCGGAGTCTTCGGAGAATTCCAATTCATTACCGCTTCTATCTTTGTCGGATCAACTTTTATACCCTCGGCACAAATCACATGACCCAAAAACTGCATTTCACGTAACCAAAATTCACACTTTGAAAATTTTGCAAATAGTTGTTCACGTTTCAACATGTTCAAAACCTGTCTCAGATGTTCAGCATGTTCACTTTCGGTCTTTGAATACACTAGTATATCATCTATAAACACAATCACAAACTTATCTAAGAACGGACGACACACTCTATTCATTAGATCCATGAAGATTGCTGGCGCATTCGTCAACCCAAACGGCATGACAAGAAATTCATAATGACCATACCTTGTTCTGAACGCCGTTTTCGGTATATCTGATTCAGCAACACGAACCTGATGATATCCGGATCGTAAGTCTATCTGAGAAAATAATGAAGCATCCTGTAACTGATCGAACAAATCGTCTATTCGAGGTAACGGATACTTATTCTTCACTGTTCTTTTGTTCAATTCACGATAATCAATACACATACACATTGACCCATCTTTCTTTTTAACAAACAATACCGGAGCACCCCAGGGTGAAGAACTCGGTCGGATAAACCCACGATCTAATAGTTCTTGAATATGTGACATCATTTCACGGATTTCAGACGGCGCTAATCGGTATGGGGCTTTTGCAACTGGAGTTGTTCCAGGAACCAACTCAATCTTATATTCGACTTCCCTTACCGGCGGCAGACCTGGTAACTCATCTGGGAACACTTCGGAAAATTCTGATACTACCGGAATATCAGCCTCTGTTTTCTTTTCTTTCTTCGCATCAATTACATATGCAAGAAATGATTCACAACCCTTTCCCAACGACTTTTTCGCTTTCATCATGGTTATCAATGAAAGATTATACCCGCTCCGCTCCCCTCGGGCCACAACACGGGTTCCATCGGTCGGAGGAAAGGTAATCATTTTCCTATTGCACTTAATATTAGCCCTAAGCGAGCTCAACCAATCCATTCCTAGTAGTACATTCAAGCTAGGAATAGGTAACACTAAACAAGTCACCGGGAAAGACTTCCCTTCGATCTCTATACAAACCCCAGTCACATAGTTTGTGACGGGTGTGGTTTTACCATCGGCTACTTCTACACTAACCGGCTTGGGTAACACAGTAGCTGGTAAATTCAACTTAGCACAGAAATCTAGGAACATAAAACACCTATTGGCACCACAATCAAACAATACGCGAGCAGGTATTGAGTTGATTAGAAACATACCGGTGATCTCTTCGTCGGTTGCCACAGCATTCTCAACCGACATCTGAAAAGCTCTAGCCTCTGCTGTTGAAGGGTTCTTCCTCTTCTGCCCACTCGAGGCAGTTGACCCTCCATCTAATGCTGAACGCGCCCCTGACCCTGCCCCGGAACTACCACTCTTCGACGGACAACTAATTGCACGATGCCCTGGTTTGTGACAACTCCAACACACACTATTCGGATACGGGCATGCTGAAGACTCATGGCCAACAACACCACACTTTAAGCATCTTCTTGTAGCCTCAGAACACTGACCACTGTGAGAAGATCAACACGTGTGACACCAATTCCCTTTACCTGATCCAGATCCAGTACTACTCTGACCACTTTTACCCTTCGATTTAAACCCACTAGACTTCTTGGATTTAGATCCTGATTGACCAGATACTTGCCCACCTTGTTGTAGCACATTACCAAACATTCTGTTTCTGGCGGCCTGAACATCACTTTATACCATCTTAGCCATCACAACAGCTTGAGACAATGATGTAGCTGTTCTAACAAAAGTTCTGTACTCAGGCAGAATGATATTAACAAAATGTTGGATACGAGACGCTTCGTCTGGCACCCATTGTTGTACAAACCTCAATTTATCCATAAACTTCTCTACTACCTCATCGATCGTCATTTGAGGTGTCATCTTCATTTCAAGAAACTCAGTCTTGATTCGGTTCATATCAAACGGATTACAATACTGTTCGCACACCTTCCCATAAAACTGCTCCCATGTGATCATACTCACTTGCTCTTTCGGTATACTGGAAATCAAAGAATCCCACCAAATCATAGCCCTACCTTTCAACAGTCTACTAGCATATGTTACCTTCAACTCGGGTTCACACTGACACGCTTCAAATACCCTTTCAACTTCTCGCAACCAATTGAGAGTTACAGTCGGATCAGTACTTCCAGAGAACTCGGAGGGTTTGCAATCACGAAAATTTTTATAAGTACACCTTTAGTACACCTTTTGGATGGTTGCATGTAAGGTTGTTGGAACATTTGCATTTGGTATGGATTCATCATCATGGGATTTTAGTAAGTAAAGGTGTTTTGTGGTGGCATATAATATTAGTTAGGTATTTGATTCTGAAACTGGTTCTGGGGCACATTAGGTATCGTTTGGGATTGCGCTGTTGGGAATCCAGGTGGTGTATCATCATTTCCAGAATGCCTCGCCAATTCAAGCTCATTAATTTTGTCCTCAGCCTCTTTTAGCTTGATTTCTAACTGAAGGATGTAACTACTCTGATCATCATCCGACTCAACACCCTCTTCTGGTGCTCTGAATGTTCCGGGGTTGGAGGGGCCAGTTGCATTTCTATCAGCCATACCTGTCCTACAAAACATCTCACATAAAAGCTTAGTGGATAACAGTTAGTTCAATCATAACTAACACACGTATATCCTATATTCCACTTAGCCCCCACTCCCACAGACATGTTTGACTTGCCTCAGGGTTTGGGAACAAAATACGCGCACGTATTTGCTGCCAAACTATGCTCTGACACCAACTTGTAACACCGGCAAATTTTTTTTTTTTTTTAAAACACAGCGGAAGACTTTATTAACAAACACACTATAAGTCGCGTCATTACATTAATCTGAGTAATTAAGTTTAAGTTTACACAACGGTGTTACGTTATTACAAAACATGATTTAAACAAAAGTCCACATCAGAGTAGGGTTGTCAAACATGTCTTCTGCATCAGCACCCATCCCGACTAGCAGTACCTAAACCTGCAAGGGGTAATTATGTGAAGGATTAGCGCACCGCTAAGTGAATAGAATCTATCTAACAGATATAGCTTAAGTCACACACAAGCTATATACTAACAACAACACATGCTAACTACCAACTAGCATACAATAAGACAATACGAGGATCGGCGGCTTGTACTAGCACACGAATCCTAGCTGATCGGACTTGAGTCTACCGATAGTCCATGTTACTCAATTCACAGTATAGTTATCTAGATGCAGGGGATGCATCGTTCACACTATACTCCACAATCAGTAGCCTATGGACTCAACCTCCCCTAGGCATGGTTGACCTCATACGGACTCTAACCTCTCCTAGGCACGGTCTCGAGTCCCCAGTCTCCCTAAGCCCGACTGGTGCCATTCACACAGTGTACACATAAATCACATACAACATCAGGCATACTATATTATTCTAACATGGCAATTTCTACACTATGCATGGTAAAAGAGTCAACCATAGCAGCATGATATGCTACTTAAACTCTATCCGGAGATAGACCCACTCACCAATTACCAGCAACTGCTCAGTTATTATTTCCGAGCTTCCTCTTTGTCCTTATAACCTGAGAACAACACAAACAAAATTAATATACATATCCAATAAATAATATAATCATTTCATGCGATTAACTAGGTCATAACACCATATATTCATAATTTTATGAGTCTACATCATGACTCCATTCAATAATGACATACAGGTGCGTGCAAAACACGACATACACACTAAAACTCCTTTTCCGGCCCAAAAACAGTTTGATCTAGTTTCTTAAAAGTTTACCATTGAAAAGTATTCTTTATTACGATTCTAACGATAGTTTATTCATCAAAAACGGAGTTACGTTTTGAAAGTTACGTCCGTTTCAATTTCATAAAAGGTACCGTAGCAAATAGTGGCACTGTAGCAAATCGGGTACTGTAGCAATAGTGATAGTGTAGCAACTCGGTACTGCAAATAGTTACACTGTATCAACTCGGTACTGTAGCAAATAGTGACACAGTAGCAACTCGGTACTGTAGCAAATAGTGACACTGTAGCAACTCGGTACTGTAGCAAATACTGTAGCAAAATACTGTAGCAACTAGGTTTCGAACAAGAGTTGCTGATTTCGAACATTTTTCGCCCAAAACTCGATTTTTGAGCGATTTTGATCAAATTTTAAGCACATGGAAGCTACTAAACATATATACAACCTATTTCTAACATCAATTAAGCATAACAAACACCAAACATGAAGATTCAAGCTTAAAATCACACTTTTTATTCAAGAACACAAAACCCATTTAATCAAGAATCAAAGCAAGGATTCAAGTAAACAAACCTGATTAGATGATCACAAGGATACAAGAAATTAGTCACTTATGCTACTAAATCCAATTTCTAATCTTGAATTAAACTAGGGTTTGTGTAGGAGATGAAGTTAGGTACGAGCAAGTTTTGAGAAAAATCTAGAAATGGAAATAAAGAAGCAGTTTACACTCTTAAATGGGTATTAAAACCCATACCGCACAACACACGGTATTTATCAGTTATCTTATCTGATAACCTTTCGTATCTCCTTAGGCGGTCCTAACGGAGTCCAAATTAAATAAACCAACATGTTCTGGGACCCTTGTCACAAACTGGTCACCACACAAATATAATAAAACACTAATAAAATAATTAAAATAAAAGCACTTAAGACTAAGCACAAACCCTAAGGGCAAAATAGGCAACTTACAACTAGCCTGGGTTTCAGTCTGTTACACATGACCTAAATCTAAAACTAACTGAATACACGCGTAGCCACGTTCTATTATTTGAAACTAACTACCAACCCATTTTCTTTTGTAACTAATCTAAGTAACAAATAACATGAATAAATACTCCTTAAACGAGACGAGCCGAGCCCGAGCTCGACTAGGCTCGAGTTCGGCTCGTTCGAACTTTACTGAGTTCGAGCTCGAGCTCGGCTCGATTCGAGCCTTGAATATTAAGCTCGAGCTCGGCTTGTCTGGATTTATGCAAGCTCGAGTTCGGCTCGAGCTCGACTCGTTTATTCAAAAATAGTACTTTTTATTATTATTTTATTTATTTTTATTTAATTTATTGCGCATCTTTATATTATATGTGATTCAATTTATTTAATATATTGTGTATTTATATATAAAGTAGTAACTATTTTGTAAGTATTTAGTATATTATTAATTTGAAATAATAAATAATGCATATAAATGAAAAGCTCGTTTAGGCTCGCGAACCTGTTCGAGCTCGATATAAGAAGCTCGAGCTCGGGCTCGTTTAGTAATCGATCCTAAAAACATGTTCAAGTTCGGGCTCGAGCTCGTTTAGGCTCGGCTCGAATCGAGTTTTTAATGATTCGAGCTCGAGTAGCTCGCGAGTAGTTCGACTCATTTACAGCACTACTCCTTAAATATATAGACTTAATTAAAATCAAGCGCATGACCAGTTATCCGGTTATCCCAATGCAAATTAAGTCTGACTTCTTCCTTCTAATACTAGGACTTCAACGTGGACTGCTACCCTCTTTTAATTTAGCATGGGCTGCTGCAGCCCACTCTTTATTAATGGACTGTAATAATAATGGGCTTTCAAGATTACCCAACAATTATTACCTTATATAAATACGAACTATTATTTTATTGAACAACTAGGTCTGGCTAGCTACATGCCAGTCGGGGACTACAAAGCCATTCATAGCTGTCGAAAGTCAAGTACGACTTCTACGCGTCAATAGAGATAAGAAACATTGAATTGAATCAATATTTTAGGAACCAACATAACATCAAGAAATTTAACATTTTCAACTGATAACCCCTTGTGTACCAATTGTTTCAAAGCTGTTGACTTAATAACATACATGCTACTAGTAATTGTACGTATCTGTGTTTATGAACAATAAAATTGGACAAAAAATGAAGCCCGCGTGTACTGCATCTTTTATATGCTGTGAATATATATATATATATATATATATATATATATATATATATATATATATATATATATATATATATATATATATATATATATATATATATATATATATATATATATATATATATATATATATATATATAGTGGTAGGATCAAGAGGGAAGTAACCAATCGGGGGGAAGCGGGGGGAAGCAAAAACTTTTTTTTTTTTTTTTTTCCGTTTTTTGAAAAAACTTTGTTCACGAACATTATAGATGAGATGAAAATATGAACATTTAGTAGAGACACTTTTTGATAAAAGTTTTTATTTTGGCGGGAAAACGCTCGAATAAGTAATATATAACAATTATCGTGTTTTTCGAGCGTATTTTGAGGTTTTAGCTATTGGGGTTTAGGTATTAGGGTTTAGATATTAGGGTTTATAGGGTTTAGATATTAGGGTTTAGAAATTTAGGGTTTAGGGTTTAGATTTAGGATTTAGATCGAGTTTTTAACACGAACGGTTTAGAGTTTAGGGTTTAGGGTTTGGTGTTTTGGGTTTATGGAATAAACCCAAAACACCAAACCCTAAACCCTAAACCCTAAACTCTAAATCGGGCTAAATTTTACTTCATAAAACATGACAAAAAAACGTTCATATTCTTCACGAACAATATTATCTTGAATGTTATTTTTGTCGATCGTTTTACCGCCTAAATAATAACATTCATCACGAAGTGTCTCTTCTAAATGTTCATATTTTCGTGTGATCTTGATGCAGGAAAAAAAATTTTCAAAAAAAAAACGAAAAAAAAAAATTTTTGCTTCCCCCCGCTTCCCCCCGATTGGTTACTTCCCCATTGATTCTGCCCCTATATATATATATATATATATATATATATATATATATATATATATATATATATATATATATATATATATATATATATACATACTATCGTTTTCTTTGTTATATTGCTTCATACAGTTGGTAGTTTTGTTAGGAATTTATGGACCTAACAACGATCACCAATCAATAGATTGTGATCTCACAAACGACAAACAGACAGAATAAATGCAAGAAAAGTAAAAGACATAAGAATTTACGTGGTTATATGCAATCGGTATGATTGCTTTAGTCCACGGGCAACTAGAGAGCTTTTTTATTGATTTTTCGTACATGGGTTTACATAATACAATGGGTATATTTATAGTCCTAATCAAAATTAGGAAACAAATAAAATAACTTGCTGGCCACGAACACTGTCGCGTTTCGCGACAACCCATCGCGTTCCGCGACAGAATGCATCCACACGCGACTAAGTTGATCAAAACGCGATAGCCATCGAGTCTGACCACTGCCTCATTTGTCGCATTCCAGCTTCATGTGTCGCGTTCCAAACTGTCGCGTATTGCGACAAACCACACCCGAATGCGACTTGGTACCTGTTTCTTCGTTTTGATCTTCTTTGCACATCCAACAATCTTCCACTCAAAGGAGAGCAAAACCCAGAAATCTCGTCAACCCCAAAACCAACCATTTCAACCAAGAACGTCGAACCACCTTTCATACCGGAAATCAAACATGGGACGCGCAAACTCAACATCGCTGGAAGAGCAGTCTTTCGATACAAGGTCTTCAACACTACTTGTCGAAATCAATAACCCTTAGAGCTCTCTAGTTGCCGTCTTTTTTCATCAAGTAACAAGAAGACTAGTTGAAACTATGCAAAGCTTCAACTTTCCGATCGTAACCACCTTAGTACACATATCAGCAGGATTCTTCGTACCAGGAATTTTCTTGACAACTAAAGTACCATCTTCAATAAGTTCGCGAATTTTATGATACCTTACCTTTATGTGTTTCGTACGACCATGAAACACCGGGTTCTTCACCAAATGAATAGCACTTTGATTATCATAGTGCAAGACATAATCTTGTTGAACTCGTCCCAATTCAAACATAAAATCCTTCAGCCATACAAGTTCTTTGCAAGCTTCTGCTGCTGCCATATACTCAACCTCCGTTGTTGACAGTGCAACACAACTTTGAAGTTTGGACATCCAACTAACAGCCGTCTTACCAACCGTGAAAACATACCCCGTAGTGCTTCTACCCGAATCGTCACAACCACCCAAATCAGCATCAATGTACCCTCTCAAAATGGAATCACCTTTAGTGAATTGCAACCCCATTTTAGAAGTACCTTTCAAGTAGCGCAAAAGCCACTTTATACCTTCCCAATGCTCTTTACCCGGATTCGACATAAACCGACTCACAACTCCCACTGCATAAGCTATGTCAGGTCTTGAACAAATCATTGCATACATAATACTACCCACTGCCGACGCATATAGAATTTGAGCCATTTCCTCCTTGTCTACTTCCGTTGTAGGTGCTTGAATTTTCGTTAACTTTAAGGTATCGCCTAAAGGCACGGATCTTGCCTTTGAATCACCCATGTTGAACCGCTCTAACACTTTCTCGATATACTTGGTTTGAGACAAAGTTAAAGTACCTTCAACTCGATTCCTTTCAATACTCATTCCGAGTATCCGTTTAGCAGCCCCTAAGTCTTTCATCTTGAACGCGTGAGACAACTTTCTCTTCAACCTGTTGATCTCTAACATGTTCGAACCTGCAATCAACATGTCATCAACATAAAGTAACAATATAACATAGGAGGACTTGAATTTCTTCAAGTAACAACAATGATCCGACTCGCTTCTTGTAAAGCCACTCCTTGTCATAAATTCATCAAACTTCAAGTACTATTGCCGTGGTGCTTGTTTTTAACCCATACAGACTTTTCTTCAATTTGCAAACCCATCTCTCTTTACCAACTACCTCGAAGCCCTTTGGTTGCACCATATAAATCTCCTCTTTAAGATCCCCATGTAAAAATGCGGTCTTTACATCTAATTATTCTAAATGTAAGTCATCAGCAGCAACAATACTCAAAACCAAATGAATAGTAGTCATCTTCACAACCGGAGAAATGATCTCATTATAATCAACTCCTTCCCTTTGTTGAAACCCCTTGACTACCAACCGAGCTTTGTACCGCTTTTTTCCGTTCAACTCATCTTTGACCCGAAAGACCCATTTACTGTGCAATGCCTTTTTTATTTGAGGTAATTTCACTAAAGACCATGTCTTATTCTTGATAAGTGACCCCATCTCTTCTTTCATAGCAAGCTCCTACTGTATGGATTCTTTAGATTGTCTTGCTTCAAAATAACTCTCGGGTTCACCATTTTCGGTATAGAGCAAATAATTTGCTGATGGAGAAAACCTAACAGTAGGTTTGAGCGTTCTACTAGAGCGTCTCAATGGTGGAGTAACGGGTGATGGTGATCGAGTTAAGTCACCATCTTCCCCACCAATAGAGCTCTCATCATTTTCGGAGCTAGCACCTCTCTCCGAATCATCTCCATCACTTTGATCCTCACCGTCAATTGGCAAATCAATAGTTCCCGAACTCCCGCTAGAACCTGTATTCACATCAACAAACTTATCAAGCATAATCGGACTATGATTAGAATTAACCATTACCTTGGTGCCATACAACGAGCTTGCATCAAAAGTAACATCTCTACTACGAATCACCTTCCTCGCCTCATTGTCCCAACACCTATAACCCATGACATCCAACCCATACTCGATAAAAGTACATTTTCTTGATTTAGCTTCAAGCTTGTCTTTGTCAATGTATTTGGTTTTCACATACACATTACAACCGAAAACCCTTAAGTGAGCCAAACTCACCTTTTTACCGGTCCACTCTTCCTCTGCAATTCGAAACTCTAACGGTGTTGAGGGTCCCCTGTTAATCAAATAAGCTGCCGTGTTCATGGCATCTGCTCAAAACATCTTTGGTAGACCCGCATGTAATCGCATACTCCTAGCCCGCTCATTGAGCGTCCGGTTCATGCGTTCAGCAACCCCATTGTGCTGTGGTGTTTCTGGAACAGTTTTCAACATACGAATACCATGTTCCGCACAATAGTCTTTAAATTCTTTACTACTGTATTCTCCTCCATTGTCAGATTTCAAGCACTTAACTTTCAAGTTAGTCTCGTTTTCAATAGCAGTTCTCCACACTTTAAAAGTAGAAAACACATCAGATTTAACTTTGAGAAAGTAAACCCATACCTTTCTTGTGGAGTCATCAATGAAGGTGACATAATAACGGGAACCACTATGCGACTCAACCATTGTAGGTCCATAGACATCGGAATGAACAAGTTCAAGCTTCTCCTTCTATGGCGTAATTCCCAATTTCCCGAATGATACCTTCTTTTGTTTCCCCATAGTACATGGCTCACAAAACCCGATATCCACCTTCTTCAAACCCGGAATCTTCCCATTAGAAACTAGCAACTTCATCCCATTCTCACTCATATGCCCTAATCTTCGGTGCCATAGAGTAGAATCGGCCCCTACATTACTCGTCACATTAACCTCATCATCATCGAATACCTCGACCATGTATAAAGTTCCCCTTTTATGTCCTGATGCCACGACTTGACCATCCTTTAGAACATGCCACTTGCGATCACCGAAGGTAGTATGATTACCTTCTTCATCCAATTGACCTATAGAGATAAGCTTCTTTTTCATATCTGTCATAACCCGTCCTTAACCATAAGAACGTGTTAGATAACGTATGATTTCATAGCGAGGTATTGACCTCTATATGCGACATTTTTAAAAGAACAACTGCATATATTTTACATTACAAACCATAATTCTTATTTTTGATACAAGCTTTAGACAATAAAAAGATGATTATCGTTTAGCGATAATCTTAGACTTACAAACTTTACATATGATGATAACAACACGATTTCTAGCATATTTTACAATACAAATCCTCGGATATGCAGTTTTGTTTTTGACACAAATATGCATACTCAAGATCTTGCTTAAATTCAACATGTTGCAGCGGAAGCTTCTAATTATCACCTGAGAATAGACATGTTTAAAACGTCAACATAAAGTTGGTGAGATATAGGTTTAATGCCGGCAGCGATATAAATATAGACCACAAGATTTCATATATAAACATTTTAATAAAAATATTCTAAGTGGTTGAGCACTTGGTAACCATACTTAACATTTAATCACGTCGCATATTCCCTTTATTATGAAATCTTACTACACCGTACCAAGTGTAGTCACAAAACGAAGTACTGTGCAACCGTTGAATACTGGTCGTCCAGTCCGGTTGGGGTTGTCAGGCCCGATAGATCTATCAACAGGATTCGCGTTTACAATACCGCTGTAAATAACAGTTACCAAGCTACAGGGAAGTATGCCAGTGGTACAACTCAACGTAGAATATATTTTTCAGTTACTTGTGTTCATAACGTAAAACATAAAATACATGTATTCTCATCCCGAAATACTTAGAGTTTAAAAGTGGGACTATATACTCACTTTTGTCTTGAAGATATGTAATTTCGACTTGGTCTCCGATTGATATCACGAACCTATCCATATATAATTTATCAATATATTTTCATTTTAAACAAACGTCACATATATATACTTATAATACTTTTAATAATTCCTTAGTCCGTAGTTAGCAGTCCGATGTTAGTAATTCAATTTTAATGGTTCATTTTTAGGTGTTTAATAAACCCCCAACGAAATAAATAAAACCCCCATCGTATATGTATTGGTCGAGATTAATCTTGACCCACGGTACCGGTGTTGTCAAATGACGTGTTGCGTACATAAAGTACCGGTGTTGTCAAATGACGTGTTGCGTACAATCATGGGATCTTATGATTAATCTTCTCGTATTGTTTACGGGTGATCCTGAACCATATAAAATTAAATTATGAGTACATATATATAAAATATCATGTTATTTTAAAAAGATGTGATTTATTTAATTTTCTCCAATTATTTTCGTAGCTAAACTAGTCTTGGATATCCGATTTTGTTTTGGTCGTAGTTTCTTCGTTACAACTCCGTTTTCGTTGGTTCAACTTGCCACTTCCTTGGATCGAGTCCCTCTTTAAGACTATGAACTGTAAATACCTTAGTTTGTATTCGAAATCATAGGTCATAGGTCAAACTTTAGTGAAACTTATGAAGTTAATCATTTTCCATCATGTAAACAACCTTAAATGATTATTTTTCTAAAAATACTTATACTTTGAGTTAAATCATGAAATTTTTATGTGTTATCATATTCATAGTAAAAATCATTTTTCCAGAAAATAAACCTCCAATTCAAAGTTTAAGATGGTTTTTAATTATCCAACCCAAAACAGCCCCCGGTTGCACCCCGACATCGTAAAAACAGTTTTTAAGGTGTTCTTTGAAAAACCAAGTTATACCTTGTTAAATTAGCATATATTTAAGTTATATTACAGGTTTTGAAGTATTTTAAAAGTTAAGTTAGAAGGATCTATTTAGTTTGCAAACAAGTTTGAAAACATTCAAACTATGTTCTTGTTGTTAAAATTTTATACCATAAAATAAGATAGCTATATATATATGAATCGAATAAGGTTATGAACAAAGTTACTACCTCAAGTTACTTGGACAAGATTGCTGTAAAAGAGGAGTAAGAACCTAGAACCAAAAGAGTGATGAAATTGGATGAAAGATTGGAAGTAAACTTGTGTTCTTGAAAGGATTCTTGAAGTGTTTTTGTAAGGTTTTTCTTATGGTGTTTAAGTGATGTTTTTATGGCTAGATCTTCATGGATACTAGCTGAATGGTTATGGAGTTTCTTAAGAGTGTGTTTTTGTTAAAGAAAATGTGTAGTAAAATGAAAATGGAATGGAGTATAAATGGTGGTGTAAAAGGTGTATAAGTTTGTAATTTTGTGAAAAAATCTTTTAATCATGTGAAATTGTCATACTAGATAACAAAAGTAGTTACCTTATACATAAGGCATTGAACAAGGGCTGGTTGGTGGTGATTTGATGTGTATATACCAATAGTAAATACGTATAGAGGTTAGGTATGATACGAGTACATGTACTCTAGATATACGTATAGAAATTTTGTGAAAAATGGAATGAGAATTCAAATATAGCTATCTTTTGTGAATACACTTATATTGTTTTATGTATTTAAGTCTTTAAAAAGTGATTAAATACATTACTTATACGATATATGTATAAACATTATAGGTCATAAGTATTTATGTCAAATAACGTTACGTATGGTTATCGTTTTAAAAACTTAAGTTAGTAGTTTCAAAATATACTTGTAACTTATTGTTATTAATACAAAATGAGGTATTAAAACATTCTTAGATCATGTTAAATATGTATATATACATATATATACACAAACGTATAATTATCATATATTGTATAGTTCGTGATATCATCGGTCAAACTAGACGGTCAAACGTTGTGTAAAACTCTTTTCGAAGACATAAGTCTCAACAATTTGGATTGCTTGTCATGTTGGTAAGGTTTAATTTATTTAAATATTAATCTTATAAGTATAGAATGATCGAAAAAGTGCGGGTCATTACAGTACCTACCCGTTAAATAAATTTCGTCCCGAAATTTTAAAATTGTACCTATTTTGCGTCATCGGGAAACAAGTGTGGATACTTTTGTTTCATTTGATCCTCTCGTTCCCAAGTAAACTCAGGACCTCTTCGAGCATTCCAACGAACCTTAACGATCGGTATGTTGCTCTGCTTGAGGCGTTTAACTTCACGATCCATGATTTCGATTGGTTCTTCGATGAATTGTAGTTTCTCGTCGACATGGATTTCTTCAAGAGGAATGGTGAGGTCTTCCTTTGCAAGACACTTCTTAAGGTTTGAGACGTGAAAAGTATTATGTACTCCGGCGAGTTGTTGCGGTAACTCGAGTCGATAAGCTACCGGTCCAATGCGTTCGATGATCTTGAACGGGCCTACATACCTTGGGTTTAGTTTACCCCTTTTTCCAAAATGTATTACACCTTTCCAAGGTGACACCTTTAACATAACCATGTCACTGATCTGAAACTCTAATGGTTTCCTTCGGACATCGGCGTAGCTCTTTTGGCGACTACGGGCTGTTTTCAATCTCTCCTTGATTTGTACTATCTTCTCAGTCGTTTCATGTATGATCTCGGGACCAGTTAATTGTCGATCTCCTACTTCATTCCAACAAATAGGAGATCTACACTTCCTTCCGTACAATGCTTCGAATGGCGCAGCTTTAATGCTCGCATGATAACTATTATTATACGAGAATTCTGCTAATGGTAAATATTTATCCCATCCGTTTCCAAAATCGATCACACATGCCCTGAGCATGTCTTCAAGAGTCTGAATTGTTCTTTCACTCTGCCTGTCAGTTTGCGGATGATATGCGGTGCTCATATCCAAACGAGTTCCTAGGGCCTCTTGTAGTGATTGCCAGAACTTTGAGGTAAATCTACTATCACGATCAGATATAATGGAAATAGGTATTCCATGCCTTGAAACAATTTCCTTTATATACAATCGTAATAGTTTCTCCATTCTATCCGTTTCCTTTATAGGCAAGAAATGTGCAGACTTGGTGAGACGATCAACAATCACCCAAATGGTGTCGTATCCCCAGGAAGTCTTTGGTAACTTCGTGATGAAATCCATGGTAATACCATCCCATTTCCATTTTGGGATTTCTGGTTGTTGAAGTAACCCTGACGGCTTCTGGTGTTCTGCTTTGACCTTGGAACAAGTTAAACACTCCCCAACATATGTTGCAACGTCTGTCTTTAAATTAGGCCACCAATAATGTGTCTTAAGATCTTGATACATCTTTCCGACTCCGGGATGTATCGAGTATCTTGTCTTATGTGCCTCGTTCAATATCAACTTCCTTAATCCACCCAACTTTGGTACCCAAATACGATTTGCAAAATATCGAATTCCATCTTCCCGCATAACGAGTTGCTTCTCATACTTCTTCATTATTACATTTCCTATATTTTCTTTAGTAAGTGCTTCTCGTTGAACTTCTTTGATTTGTGAGTTGAGATTCATGCGAATTTTTATGTTCATCGCTCGTACTCGAATTGGTTCTCGTTCCTTTCTGCTTAGAGCGTCGGCCACCACGTTCGCTTTCCCGGGATGATAACGAATTTCACAATCATAGTCATTTATTAACTCAACCCACCTACGTTGCCTCATGTTCAGCTGTTTTTGATCGAAAATATGTTGAAGGCTTTTATGATCAGTAAACACAGTGCATTTAACCCCATACAAGTAGTGTCTCCATATCTTCAATGCAAACACGACTGCTCCCAGTTCTAGATCATGCGTCGTATAATTCCGCTCGTGAATCTTTAATTGTCGGGATGCGTATGCAATAACTTTCTTCCGTTGCATAAGAACGCAACCAAAACCTTGTCGCGAAGCGTCACAATATATTTCAAAATCATCGTTCCCTTCTGGTAACGATAAAATAGGCGCCGTAGTCAACTTCTTTTTCAGTAATTGAAATGCACTCTCCTGCTCAGAAGTCCATTCATATTTCTTCCCTTTTTGCGTTAACGCTGTCAACGGCTTAGCTATTCGGGAAAAATCTTGAATAAACCTTCTATAATAACCGGCTAAACCCAAAAATTGGCGTATCTGCATTGGTGTCTTAGGAGTCTCCCATTTTTCAATGGCTTCAATTTTTGCTGGATCAACCTGAATTCCTTTGCTACTAACAACGTGGCCAAGAAATTGCACTTCTTTCAACCAAAAAGCACACTTAGAAAATTTAGCATATAGCTGTTCTTTTCTCAACAACTCTAATATTAAACTTAAATGCTGCTCATGCTCTTGCTCACTCTTGGAATAGATAAGAATATCATCAATGAAAACAATAACAAACTTATCTAAATACGGACTACAAACTCGATTCATGAGGTCCATGAATACAGCTGGCGCATTTGTCAACCCAAACGGCATGACCAAAAATTCGTAATGACCGTAACGTGTCCGAAAAGCAGTTTTCGGTATATCTTCTTCTTTGACACGTAATTGATGATAGCCCGATCTTAGGTCAATTTTCGAGTACACACATGATCCTTGGAGTTGATCAAATAAGTCGTCAATTCTCGGTAGTGGATACCGATTCTTGATAGTTAACTTATTTAATTCACGATAATCTATACACATTCGGAAAGATCCGTCTTTCTTCTTGACGAATAAAATTGGAGCTCCCCACGGTGAAGTACTTGGTCGTATGAATCCACGATCCAGTAATTCTTTTAACTGACTCTGAAGTTCTTTTAACTCGGACGGTGCAAGTCTATATGGAGCACGGGCAACTGGTGCAGCTCCTGGTACTAAATCTATTTGAAATTCTACAGATCTAAATGGAGGTAATCCCGGCAACTCTTCCGGAAAAACTTCAGGAAAATCTCTTACCACAGGCACGTCGTTGATGCACTTCTATTTTTCTTTCTTTTCGACTTTATTAACATGTGCTAAGATAGCATAGCACCCTTTCTTCAAGCACTTTTGAGCTTTCAAATAACTAATGAGTTTTAGCTTTGAGTTACCCTTCTCTCCATAAATCATCACCGGCATTTTATCCTTACAAGGAATGCGAATTGCCTTCTTGGCACACACAACTTCAGCTCCTACTTTGGACATCCAGTCCATGCCGACTATTACATCAAAACTTCCTAATTCTACGGGTATTAAGTCAATTTTAAATGTTTCTCCGGCTAAATTTATTTTACAATCACGGCAAATTTTATCGGCTTTAATTAGTTTACCATTAGCTAACTCAATCATGTACTTAGCATCTAGAGGTAATGATGAACAATTCAATTTAGCGTAAAAGCCTCTACTCACGTAACTTCTATCGGCACCAGTATCAAATATAATAGATGCGGATAAGTTATTAATGGTAAACGTACCCGTAACAAGCTCCGGGTCTTCACACGCCTCTCTAGCATTAATAACAAATGCTCTTCCACGTGCAGATCCATTATTCTTCTCTGGATTCGGACACTGGCTCTTATAGTGACCTTGTTTTCCACACCCATAACAAGTAATGGTAGCCAAAGCAGTTCTATTTGCATTGGTGGCAGGAGTCTTGGTACCATTTGTATTTGTAACGAGAGCCCTACAATCTTCAGCAAGATGACCCTTTCGATTACATTTGTTGCATACCACATTACAGTAGCCAGAGTGATGTTTGTGGCATCGGTTACATAAAGGATTTTGTCCTTTATAACCAAAGCTTAAACCACTACCCGCACCTTGCGTGATTTCTTGTTTCTTAAAAGATTGTTGTTGGTTACCTCAATCATAATTTCCATTCCACTTTCTTTTGTTACCTGATACCTTCACATCAGTATTGGATACTTTCTTATCCATGATGACCTGATCCATTAGCTCGTTTGCCATGGTTATAGCTTCATGAATTGTCTTAGGTTTCGATGCTGTAACATTTGCCTTGACCTTTTTGGGCAAACCATCTTTGTACATTTCAATCTTCCGTTCTTCGGTTGGAACCAATTCAGGACATAGCAAAACTAATTCCATGAATCGCTGATTGTAGTTGGTAATTTCAGTACCAACAACCTTCAGGCTTCGTAATTCATCTTCCAACTTCCTAACCTCGTTCCTTGGACAATACTCGTTGATTAACATTGTTTTGAATTCTTCCCAAGGAGTATCATATGCTACATCTCCTCCTACAGCCTTCACATAATTTTTCCACCACGTGAGTGCACTATCTTGTAAAGTGCACGATGCATACTTGGTCATGTCCTTTTCAACACAACCACTTATTTTAAACACAGTCTCCATCTTTTCTATCCACCGGGTTAAACCGATCGGTCCTTCTGTTCCACTGAATGATGAGGGCTTGCAAGCTTGAAAAGTTTTGTAAGTGCACCCCACACGAGGATTTGGGTTAACTGCAGCACCTCTTGCAGCCTCGACCCATAACATTCTGTCGTTCACTCGCTGATTGATGAGTTCCTGGATTTCTTGTTCCGTCATTCGGTTCAATCGCGCCATATTCTTCTATAAGAATGAAAAGAAAATAATTATTCACATGGAATATTATAGATGTAGTGTATATTTACAGTACATTATAGCTTATTAATTATATGAACCAGGTATTATTATAAAAGCCTTTTCTTCTTATTAGCGTTTTATAATTATATCTAGGGTAGTACCTACCCGTTAATGTCCATACTTAATAGCTTAGTACAGAATCAATTACTACCATCTAAATAATACTTAACCATTGAAAATTATTGCATTTCACACTTCACTATTTTACATATGCTTATCTTACATCAAACATTAAGCAAACCACACTAATAATATTATACAAAACATTATATGATCCCATGGTTTAATACGGCAGCGCATCGTTTGGTCTATTTTCTAGGACGCTTAGGTTCAAGGAATGGCCTAACGCTTATCCTAGCTGTCTGCCTATATTTTGGCGGTGGGGCTGAAGAACTGGATTCCGGGATAGCACTAATAGGAATAGCGGGAATAGGGGTGGTAGTGTCTAGTGGAGTTGGTGTCACATCATCCTCACTAAACTCGGGATTTGAATTTTCTAATTCATTAGCCTTTCGTTTCTTTCCTTGTTCAAACTTGTCTTTCGTAATTTCCTGTATTTCTTCCTCGGGTTCACTTTCCTCCTCGGGTTCACTTTCCTCCTCGGGTTCACTTTCCGGGTTCTTTATAGTTGGTTCATCCGGAATTTGTGAGTCTTCCCCAAAGATATTATTTTCGTCATCGGATAGGTTAATGACTGAAACACCATCTGAAGATTCTGATTCGGAGTCGCTGAATGTGATAATAAGTTTTGAGCCCGACATCTATCACACAACAACTAACCCATTAGTACTACATAATATTTACATATAAATTTTAACCAACAATGATAAGCAATGGTTTTTAAAAATCAGACCCGGTCAAAGTCCAGACTTACTAATGTATCCTAACGACTTCTCGGTTAGACACACTAATGCAAACCTGGTTCGCTAAGACCACCGCTCTGATACCACATGTCATAACCCGTCCTTAACCATAAGAACGTGTTAGATAACGTATGATTTCATAGCGAGGTATTGACCTCTATATGCGACATTTTTAAAAGAACAACTGCATATATTTTACATTACAAACCATAATTCTTATTTTTGATACAAGCTTTAGACAATAAAAAGATGATTATCGTTTAGCGATAATCTTAGACTTACAAACTTTACATATGATGATAACAACACGATTTCTAGCATATTTTACAATACAAATCCTCGAATATGCAGTTTTGTTTTTGACACAAATATGCATACTCAAGATCTTGCTTAAATTCAACATGTTGCAGCGGAAGCTTCTAATTATCACCTGAGAATAGACATGTTTAAAACGTCAACATAAAGTTGGTGAGATATAGGTTTAATGCCGGCAGCGATATAAATATAGACCACAAGATTTCATATATAAACATTTTAATAAAAATATTCTAAGTGGTTGAGCACTTGGTAACCATACTTAACATTTAATCACGTCGCATATTCCCTTTATTATGAAATCTTACTACACCGTACCAAGTGTAGTCACAAAACGAAGTACTGTGCAACCGTTGAATACTGGTCGTCCAGTCCGGTTGGGGTTGTCAGGCCCGATAGATCTATCAACAGGATTCGCGTTTACAATACCGCTGTAAATAACAGTTACCAAGCTACAGGGAAGTATGCCAGTGGTACAACTCAACGTAGAATATATTTTTCAGTTACTTGTGTTCATAACGTAAAACATAAAATACATGTATTCTCATCCCGAAATACTTAGAGTTTAAAAGTGGGACTATATACTCACTTTTGTCTTGAAGATATGTAATTTCGACTTGGTCTCCGATTGATATCACGAACCTATCCATATATAATTTATCAATATATTTTCATTTTAAACAAACGTCACATATATATACTTATAATACTTTTAATAATTCCTTAGTCCGTAGTTAGCAGTCCGATGTTAGTAATTCAATTTTAATGGTTCATTTTTAGGTGTTTAATAAACCCCCAACGAAATAAATAAAACCCCCATCGTATATGTATTGGTCGAGATTAATCTTGACCCACGGTACCGGTGTTGTCAAATGACGTGTTGCGTACATAAAGTACCGGTGTTGTCAAATGACGTGTTGCGTACAATCATGGGATCTTATGATTAATCTTCTCGTATTGTTTACGGATGATCCTGAACCATATAAAATTAAATTATGAGTACATATATATAAAATATCATGTTATTTTAAAAAGATGTGATTTATTTAATTTTCTCCAATTATTTTCGTAGCTAAACTAGTCTTGGATATCCGATTTTGTTTTGGTCGTAGTTTCTTCGTTACAACTCCGTTTTCGTTGGTTCAACTTGCCACTTCCTTGGATCGAGTCCCTCTTTAAGACTATGAACTGTAAATACCTTAGTTTGTACTCGAAATCACAGGTCATAGGTCAAACTTTAGTGAAACTTATGAAGTTAATCATTTTCCATCATGTAAACAACCTTAAATGATTATTTTTCTAAAAATACTTATACTTTGAGTTAAATCATGAAATTTTTATGTGTTATCATATTCATAGTAAAAATCATTTTTCCAGAAAATAAACCTCCAATTCAAAGTTTAAGATGGTTTTTAATTATCCAACCCAAAACAGCCCCCGGTTGCACCCCGACATCGTAAAAACAGTTTTTAAGGTGTTCTTTGAAAAACCAAGTTATACCTTGTTAAATTAGCATATATTTAAGTTATATTACAGGTCTTGAAGTATTTTAAAAGTTAAGTTAGAAGGATCTATTTAGTTTGCAAACAAGTTTGAAAACATTCAAACTATGTTCTTGTTGTTAAAATTTTATACCATAAAATAAGATAGCTATATATATATGAATCGAATAAGGTTATGAACAAAGTTACTACCTCAAGTTACTTGGACAAGATTGCTGTAAAAGAGGAGTAAGAACCTAGAACCAAAAGAGTGATGAAATTGGATGAAAGATTGGAAGTAAACTTGTGTTCTTGAAAGGATTCTTGAAGTGTTTTTGTAAGGTTTTTCTTATGGTGTTTAAGTGATGTTTTTATGGCTAGATCTTCATGGATACTAGCTGAATGGTTATGGAGTTTCTTAAGAGTGTGTTTTTGTTAAAGGAAATGTGTAGTAAAATGAAAATGGAATGGAGTATAAATGGTGGTGTAAAAGGTGTATAAGTTTGTAATTTTGTGAAAAAATCTTTTAATCATGTGAAATTGTCATACTAGATAACAAAAGTAGTTACCTTATACATAAGGCATTGAACAAGGGCTGGTTGGTGGTGATTTGATGTGTATATACCAATAGTAAATACGTATAGAGGTTAGGTATGATACGAGTACATGTACTCTAGATATACGTATAGAAATTTTATGAAAAATGGAATGAGAATTCAAATATAGCTATCTTTTGTGAATACACTTATATTGTTTTATGTATTTAAGTCCTTAAAAAGTGATTAAATACATTACTTATACGATATATGTATAAACATTATAGGTCATAAGTATTTATGTCAAATAACGTTACGTATGGTTATCGTTTTAAAAACTTAAGTTAGTAGTTTCAAAATATACTTGTAACTTATTGTTATTAATACAAAATGAGGTATTAAAACATTCTTAGATCATGTTAAATATGTATATATACATATATATACACAAACGTATAATTATCATATATTGTATAGTTCGTGATATCATCGGTCAAACTAGACGGTCAAACGTTGTGTAAAACTCTTTTCGAAGACATAAGTCTCAACAATTTGGATTGCTTGTCATGTTGGTAAGGTTTAATTTATGTAAATATTAATCTTATAAGTATAGAATGATCGAAAAAGTGCGGGTCATTACAATATCCGAAATATACCTCACATCTTTCAAAGTCCAATTGGAACCATTGAATGTCTTCAATGTCACATCTCCAATGCCTCTTATGTCTAAGCGTTTGTCATCCGCCAATCTCACCTTCCCCCGATACGCCTTAAAATTCTTCATCATCTCCTTACTAGGATTAGCATGGAATGATGCGCCCGAATCCATGATCCAAGCTTCAATCGAATTATCAACACAAACACCAAAGCCTCATCCGTATCCTTGAAAGTGAAGTTCACCCTAGCTTTATCCACCTTTGGATTCTTACATTGAGTGCTAAAGTGACCCTTTTGATTGCAATTCCAAAAAACCACAGATTCTCGGTCCTTAGAGTTATACCTCTTTTTGAATTTCTTACCCTTCTTCGTACCCTTGTCGTTCTTCCTGCCCCTGTCAGTATTTAAGAGCGACCCCAATGATTCCCCGAAATTCCTCCTACGAGTTTCTTCCCCTAGAATCAAATCCTTGATCCCCTCAAGCTTGAGCTTAGTGGTTCATGTGGAACTACTAACTGCAGTAACTGTACCCGACCAACTTTCAGGCAAAGACGAAAGCAAAATGTAACGACCCGTTAAAATCGCTATTGACGCGGTACGTTATTCATTGATTTCATAGTGAGGTTTTGACCTCTATATGATACGTTTTGTAAACATTGCATTCTTTTGAAAAGGCACACCATAAATGAATATATAAATCCAAGGTTTTCGACATCTGATAATTTCTACGCATAGATAATCACCGTAAACAATAGTTTACAATACTACATCCGTTGACAATACAGTCAAAATAAGTTACATGGTGATGATTTTGTGAATGCAAAGTTTTCTCGAATAAAGCATATGCAAAGTTTTCTCGAATAAAGCATATGCAAAGTTTTCTCGAATAAAGCATGTATGACTCCATGCACATAGATTGTATAACGTATAAGTAAACAACGAAAGACTTCTAGGAACCTGAGAATAAACATGCTTAAAAGTGTCAACACAAAGGTTGGTGAGTTCATAGTTTTAATGTTGCGCATAATCTGTATATAAAGGTGGATCACAAGATTTCAGTTGTTTCATCCAGAAACGTTTATCAAAATATTCTACAAGATTGAGCACCCTGGTAACTAAACGTTAACGTATATATAATAAGTACCCCTGTTTTAACATACATGCAACCAACATGTACAATACACGCAAACCAACGTGTACTAAACTCAAATAGCATACGTTCGCTTTATAGTTCAGGTTAGGGTATCTATACTTGGAATGGACGTGGATGTCAAGCCCTATGGATCCATATACAACTACTCGCGCCCACCAGTTCTTATAACTGGCAGTTACTAGTTACGAAAGCTAAGGGATTTTCGGTTCAAACTAAGTGTAGAATTTAGTATGTACTTGTATCCATTGCGTTTAAAATAAAGTGCATGTATTCTCAGGCCAAAAATATTGATTTCAAAAGTAATTAAAAAGGAGGGAATGAAACTCACATATTAATATTGTGGTTCAATATTGTAGGAAAAGTATGCAGACGCAACGGAAATGATAAATGCAAGGTTGGCCTTTGATTCACGAATAATAACCCCGATTAATACCCATAAACTCCTAAATTAATACCCATGAATTCCTTAGCTTTAACCCGTTTTGAAAATCGCCCGAGCATAACTCCGTCGTAGTATTTTATGTAGTAATAATACTAATACTACTCAATAATAATACTAATAATAATAAGATTAATAATAGTAATAATAATAATAATAATAATAATAATAATAATAATAATAATAATAATAATAAGACTAATACTCCTTATTTTATGTAGTAATAATACTAATACTACTTGAATATATATATATAAACATATATATATATATATATATATATATACACATATATATATATACATATATATATATATATATATATATATATATATATATATATATATATATATATATATATATATATATATATATATATATATATATATATATATATATATATCTATTTTGGTCTTGAGCTTTATAAAATTAGTTGTAAAAAGGTTCGTTTATAAAGTTTGTACACGTAATATGTGTGTTCCTAGTTTTTGACTGGACAAAGATATATAATATAATATTAATTTAATTATAATAATATAATAAATATAATAATATAATAATATTGAAATAAAATATAATAATATAATAATAAATTTTGAATTCAAAGAATCGTAAATGTTTTAAAAAGTTGTATTTATCAAATACATTAGGGGTATATTATGTAACTTATTTCTGTCAAGTCGCTTTCATGTGAATAGTAAATTAATTAATTTCTTTCATTTACTATTCATATAAATAGTAAATGAATTAATTTCGATTTAACTATTAAGTTACATTGTTGTACGTTGTGCTTTACAGATTGTGCATCTTTGATTTAATTGCATTTTTCTTATAAATTAAGAAAAATTACATCATAAAAACAAAACGATTAAATATGTAAAAATTTTAATTTGAAAATTGCATCATCTAATAGTAAATTTTTATCATTTCATATATAAATATTATTCGCATGTTTACGTATATATATATATATATATATATATATATATATATATATATATATATATATATACACACACACAAAATTATATAATTATCACAAGTTATGACGTTCGTGAATCATCGGACAAACAAGGTGGTCAACCGTTATATAAAACTCATTTACAAAAGTTTTAAAACTTGTCAAAATGCATTGCTTATCATGACGAAAATATTAAATCATATAGAGAATTGGTTTAAATAAGTCAAAAATTTTCGGGTCATCACAGTACCTACCCGTTAAAAGAAATTTCGTCCAGAAATTTGACAGAGATCGTCATGGTTGACAACAAGAATATTTTCATGAAGAATATGAGTTGAAAAAAAAAATAGAGTTTTATCATTGGTGATTAATATGGATAAAAAAATTTAATTATGTGAAGAGTACGAGTGAAGCTATTGCAAAAGAGTGGAATGAAGAAAATAAGGATTCATCTTATCTTTCGACATAGTAACGATTGATTTCCAGAATTCAAGTGATTTAAAGAAGATCCTCATAGTAAGATTTGATTCTTCGGTAATTAAGGAAATTATGATCCTCTTTGATTAAATGCGAAAATCTGTCTCGATTGCTCTGTCTGATATTTCACTATAAATCAACCTCCTTCGTTTCCTTATTTCTACACATCCCATCTTCTATACTTTCTTTCTTAATTCATACTTCCAAAACATTCGTCAATATGCTCAATCCAGTCCTGATCCTTGATATGTTTCTGACTATTGCAACAATCATCCTTCTTTTCCAACTCCCACCAGAGGAATCTGTTTACTTCTACTTCGCTTTTGGGGTGGTGGTTTTTATAATCCTTCCTTGCATCTGTCTTTCCATAATTATTGACATCCACGGTTAATTATCTCTCGACTTTAAGCACAGCAAGTAATGGTCCAGAATTCGTATGTATGGAGTTTCGAATGAACATAACTAATGTTCTAAGAAAGAAATTGTAATAACACGATCTTGATTGGTTAAATTACCAGAAGTTACGGAAAAGATAGAACTATCAAGAAAATATGTTCTTGATATGTTTAGAGATTAGGTAAAATGTAAGAGTCGTGTAACATGGCACATGATGACGGTATGGTCTGTGAATCGTCATGTTCCATTAGAAACTCAACATGACTTACTGTAATATAATCACGTTGATCAAGTGTCATTATATTATAATAACTCATGCTTCAATTCCCAACGCTACTTCAAAAACATTCATATTTTAAATTCAAATTTTTCAGAATTTAGAAACTAAAACAGTTTCCTTTATGATGTAACACTGATATTGTGAGGAAATTGAGATGACCCGAAAATTTCCAATCAAATTTAAACTTAACCTTTATATGATTTCGACACGATAAGCAAAGTCTGTAATGTTGAGTCTCAAAATCTTTGAACTGTTTTATGAAATCAATTGACTTTGACTATTCCTGACGATTCACGAACAATGGTTTATAAATAACTAAATGGATATAAATGTGTATATGTATAGGTATATATATAAACAAAAGTATATATAATAATTTAAATTAGTTTAATACCAATTAATCATTTGAATTAAATAGATAGTGTAATGTACAAAATAAATAAGATGTTATTAAATAAATATATAAATATATATGTATACATAAGTAATATTATATATATATATATATAGATATAGATATATATATATATATATATATATATATATATATATATATATATATATATATATATATATATATATTGTAATATATAAAATTGATAAATAGTAAATATCCAAGATATGTTATTATATAATATATAATTAGTAAAGATGATTAACAAGTTGTAATATTACGATATTAAATATAATTACGAGTTGAAAATATAGTTGTTAAAGTAGTATTATTAATCACTTTCATTAACATTTATATTAATATTTGTATTAGTACTATTATTATATAAAGTGTATATATATAGATAAATATATATTGTTAATATTATTATTATCAATAAAATTAATGTTATTATAACTAATAATATTATTAGTATCACTAATGATAAAAATATTTTATTCAATGATTGATATATTATTAATATCAATAAATAATACATTTTAACATTTATAATATTACTATTATCATTTTTTTGCATCATCATTAGTTATTATTATTAATAATATATATTTATTATTATTATTAGAATTATAAATATTATTATCATTATTATTAATTTTATTATTATTACCTATATAATTATTATTAGTATTAATAAATACTTATTTATTTATTAATACAAACTATAAATAATCAGATATATAAAAATACTTATATATATACAATTCAGTTACAGATTTTTATATAAAAAAATAGATATACATATAAATATATATATATACGGTTATATACATTTATTATTATTAATAAATTTATTTGCTATTAATATTAACTTATATAAAATATAAATACTGTTATGTAATACGCTTTTTGTTCCAATCACCATTGATGATTTTGTTTTGACCTGCTAAACAAATCTGTCGACTTCAAGCCACATCCCATATCCAAATTCTGTTAAACATCAAAGTCTCCTTTTATTTTTTATTTTTATTCTTCGTACCCGATTAAATTTCTGTCAACCATTTATCTGATATGGTTTTTGTAATTGTCGGGTTGTTACCAGTCCCTCTCAAATCGTGATTTAAAACAGCAAACTTACATTAGATATAACATACTCTGCATTATATAATTGAAATAAAATTGAAAACTTGAAACTACAGCTCGATACAACTCTGTTCTTTAATTTTTTTTTTTTTTTGCAAAAACTCAATTTAGAATCAAATCCTAAAATGTAATAATGTGGAGTTGTTAGAAATCTTTTTCTAAAACTGTCTGTAAAGTTTCATAATTTAATTCGTCCTATCGAGTCCCAATTATCGAGTCAAAGTTTGAAATTTAAAAAGTCAAAAGTTTGTTCATCACAAAAATTCAAATTTGTTTTTATGATTATGGTCAAATTGAGAATTCAGTAAGTTTCTAATGACGTTTTAGAATCTTTTTTATGTTGGAAACGTGGTCTGAAACGATCTAAATTTCACAAACAATGTTTGAGTTCATGTCGTCATGTTAACTCTTCAGCTCCTATTTTCTTTTAATTTTTTTTTTCTGTTCTGACAATCTAACACCTACAATCGAAATTAATTTTAGCTGTTTACAAAATCCCAAAAGCCTGTTCAATGTTTATTTGATTTTGATGAATTACTCTGGTCGATTCTATGAAAAAGAAGAAGAGGAGTAGAAACAGAAAATATAAACGGGTTAAATGGTTTAGTTTAGAATAAAAATCAGAAAAATGGCGATAGCCCAGATGGTTTAGAGGAGGGACGGGTATGCGAGAGGTCGGGGGTTCGAGTCCCTAATGGAACAATTCTTTTTAACAGCCCTTTCATTTAAGGTAGTTCATTTTTTTATTCATTTTATTATTATTATTATTATTATTATTATTATTATTATTATTATTATTATTATTATTATTATTATTATTATTATTATTATTATTATTGTTAGTTTAAGAACACTTATTATTAATAATACAAGTATTATTATTAAGATTCTCATTTACTATTAAGTATTATGATTATAGTTACAATTAGGAATAATATTATTATTATTATTATGATTACTAATTTTTCATTGTAGCAATATTATTATTATTATTATTATTATTATTATTATTATGATTAGGATAATTATTATTGTTATTATAAAAATAATACGAGTTATTATTATTTTCACTAATATTAGTATTAATAACATTGTTGTAATTATTAGTATTATTATTATTAACATAAGTACCTTTTTTAACAAAATCATTATTGTTATTAGTATTATCATTATCAAGGAAGTTATTATTATTGGTAAATCATTATTATCCAAACTATCATTTTTTTTCCAGATAAATAGTTTGTACCTAAAACATACTTATTATATATACTATAATTGTAGTAATAGTTCATATATATATATATATATATATATATATATATATATATATATATATATATATATATATATATATATATATATATATATATATATATATATATATATATATATATATATATATATATATATATATCAAACATATTAACCTTATTGATATAAATACTTATATGTAACAAACTATGATATTTTTATAATACTAATCATATGTATATATATATATTAAGATCATATGTATATATATATATTAAGATAACTAAATATATAGATATTAATCATCCTAATTAAATACACAAACAAATATATATATAATATAATTTATGATATAATATAAGTATTTAATAGAATTTGGTATAAACTATATATAACTAAAAACATATAAATAATATATACTAATAAAGGAATTTATGTGATTCCATTATATTTTTAATAAATATACAAATGATATAGGTTCGTGAATCCGAGGCCAACCCTGCATTGTTTAGTATCGTCATATGTATTTTTACTACACAATACATTATGGTGAGTTTCATTTGCTCCCCTTTTAAATGCTTTTGCAATATATATTTTTGGAACTGAGAATACATGCGCTGCTTTTATAAATGTTTTACAAAATAGACACAAGTAATCGAAACTACATTATATGGTTGAATGATCGAAGCCGAATATGCCCCTTTTTACTTGGTAACCTAAGAATTAGTAAAACAGTCTACTAATTGACGCGAATCCTAAAGATAGATCTATTGGGCCTAACAAACCCCATCCGTTGTAGCGGATACTTTAGTACTTCGACGTTGTTTTATCATGTTCGATGGATTTTCCGGAATGATAGGGGATATTCTTATATGCATCTTGTTAATGTCGGTTACCAGGTGTTCAATCCATATGAATGATATTTTGTCTCTATGCATGGGACGTTTATTTATGAGAAATGGAAATGAAATTCTTGTGGTCTATTAAAATGATGGAAATGATTATTTATGTTAAACTAATGAACTCATCAACCTTTTGGTTGACACTTTAAAGCATGTTTATTCTCAGGTATGAAAGAAATCTTCTGCTGTGCATTTGCTCATATTAGAGATATTAATTGGAGTCATTCATGACATATTTCAAAAGACGTTGCATTCGAGTCGTCCAATTCATCAAGATTATTATTAAGTCAGTTATAGTTGGATATATTATGAAATGGTATGCATGCCGTCAACTGTCGATGAAATGAAAGTTTGTCTTTTAAAAACGAATGCAATGTTTGCAAAATGTATCATATAGAGGTCAAGTACCTCGCGATGAAACCAAATGTAATGTATTCGTCCAGATGGATTAGGACGGGTCGTTTTAGAAATAAATAATTTCATATAAGAATAGTTATGAAAATATTTTAAGAAATATCAAGGATATTTGTAATGAAAGATATGATGATATCTTAGAATTTCTAATATCGATGGATGATGAAGAAGATTTATCCGTAAGGGTTTAGATTTAGAAGCAAGGTATTTGTTAATGACTTCAGCAGATACCGAATCATTTGGATTCTTTGAAGGCAGGTTTAGTCTTTGTGATTTGTCCACAACCTCCTTCCTGGTTTGCTCAATCCGTTTTCAGTTCCAAACCTTCTCTTTTTCTGAGCTTTTCCAACACATTATTCTTTATCATCAAACTTTTGACTGTTAAGGTCGTTTACAGTTTTGCTGCTTCATCAGCATTTTCCAAAAATTCGAAGAATTAATTCGTAGTTTGGGGTGCTTTTCAGAATTTCAGAATGGAAGATCATAATTCTAAGAGATAAATGTAATATGTAAACATATAACTGTTGATGTAGAAACGCTACGAGATTCAAAATACTGATTGCTGATTCTCAGTAATTGGTATGGCAATTCTCGTTATAAGATGCGGATGAACACATGATAGAGTTTCGATAAATATAATAATTTTTTTCGGAAAGTCAAAGATCAACAAAGTTGTTGGTAAGTTTACTGCTAATGTGGTGGGATATAAAAGGTTCCCCGGTAACAATGACATACAGGTCAACGTATATATCAAGGTTATAATAAGGCTAATCCGAATGAAAAGTCAAAATTGATTTTGCTGGAGGTGTGACAAAATTGGCTACCTTGGAGAGGGATTGTATAGTTATTTTTCAGTAATAACAACGCCAATGGATCATAGATTCGTGTTAAACTTCTACTCAAATTCCAAGAGTTTTCCAAGTGCATGATTATATGCATAAGTTCTTCTTTTTGTAGATAACGTGTTGTTGGATTATCCTCTCAGTTGTTTCTTAATTGAGGTGCTTTCAAGAATCATGAAGGGTTTGAATGCAGATTGTAATCGTCAATATACATATGACATTCTAGAATTTTGAGTGATACTAATATTTATCTGGGTTCTATGAATAGAAGTGATGTTCTAGCACAGTTTTGAAGTCAAAGTATAGCTTTAAAAGATGTAGGGATCTAAGTGTGATGTTTTCTGTTAAATCTTGACTTGGATTCTTATTTGTCAAAATCAGAATATGTAATCAAATTTGGATGAGAATGGTTGTTTTGATTTCTATGAAAGAATGTGTATCGTTGTGAAAGTAGTGAGTATAGATATCGATTATTAAATAATTGAAGAATGTACAGTGTAACATATTAATTGTGAACTTATATATTTCCCGAGTATTACCTACCCGTTAAAATTTTTACAAATAGTATTGTGTACCAAGATTTTCATTACAGTCTTTATGAAAATATATGTATGTATATTTTCTTCAGATGTAATACATATTTAATGCGTTAATATCATATTAAGCTCATTTGATTTTCGGCTGAAACTATAAATGAATAATCTCTAAAACTTTAGAAATTACGTAATCTTCGCGGATTATTATGAATTAATACTTCATTATTCACTTTTATTGATATTTCCTCGGTGAATGATGTTGGTGTTCGTGGAATTCTTGTGAGTTTCGCAAGATACGAATGATGTTGTCTAGAAAGTTTTGAGTACATCAAAGATGAAAGTGTAAAATCAAACATATATTTGAATAATACACTTGATTATAGTTAACGATTGTTAAGTCATTAACGAAAGATGTACATCATAGCATATTAGTAATATGAATTAACCGAGTAGTATCCACCCTTGAGAATTCACAAGTAATAGCTTAGTACGTAAAGATTTATTTTGATTTCAAACTTCATATATATATATATATATATATATATATATATATATATATATATATATATATATATATATATATATATATATATATATATATATATATATATATATATATATATATATATGTATATATAATATACATATAATTTCTTCAGAGAAAATGAGTTAATACTTCATAACTCGTTGATATAATATACGCGTTGTTGATTTGTGATGATGTTGGTGATTATGGAACTGGCGGAGCTTGTGATGTTATAGGTACTGCTGGTGCTGACGATGCTGACGGTACCGACGTGCTGGTGATGCTAATGGTACTGTTGATGCTGTTGGTGTTTGTGATGCCTGCAAGTTGTGCATCATTTTCTCCAAAGCCACTACTCGAGCGCGAAGCTCGTTGACTTCTTCTATTACACCGGGATGATTGGCGGTTCGGATGAGCGGATGAATAAGATCTAGAATTTGGAATAGTATATAATCGTGATGAGATTGTAGCGACCCGACAAAATCGTCATTGACTGCGCCGACTACATAGGTCCCGTTACGTGGTCATAAGTCTTTAAACAACTTTTGACCAAAAGTATGTCGCATTCATTTCATAAGTAAAGAGGTTTCAAGTGTTACAAAGTAGTTCAAAGGATAGTTACGTTACAATGTTTTAAGTACGAATGAAACCTATGCGACACAAATTTAAGTCAAAAGAATCTCCGTATGCATGTATACTCGACATCCAAGCAAGTATCAAAAAGTAGAGTGCGGAAGCATGTATCATTTAGCGTTCAAGGACCTGAGAAAACATATAGAAAACTGTCAACGAAAAATGTTGGTGAAATCATAGGTGTAGTAGTAAACATTGTTTTTGAACCACAAGATTTTGTATTGCCATAATGTTGATTATCAAAATCGTTTTCATTCCAAAGTTGTTATACGTTTGTGGAGCACCCAATTATCAAGACTTAACTGTTCACGAACCCCGTCATCATAGTGTTAGAACCTACACTATATACTCGAAAATATATTTCATCCGCTAACGGTAGCGAACCGTCCGAATGAGGGCTTGTCAAGCCCATGTGATCACACAACATAAGTTCACGTGTACACCTAGCAAGTGTAACTAATGATAATTGAATTGAGGCCTTTTTGTTCTAACTCCACGTGGAATGTTTGTTTCCGTACTTGTGTTCAAAGTATAAAAGTATTATACGTATATGTTTCTCATCCCACAGTTTAAAGAGTAAAAGTTGTTGAAAAGGTGGGACTATGATCTCACCTTGGTTGCACGAATAGTATAATGTACTTCAAAAAGTAACGTGTGCAAGAACGAATGCTGGTCTTGACCTAAAAAAATAGGTTCATATTAATATCGATAAACACGGTTGGTCAAAGTGTTCAATTAGTCCTATGCCTCGTTACGACTCGATAATATAGCACGTGAGTCACGTTGTCAAGTTTCATGCAAGATACAAGTATGAAAGCACGTTAGAATGATTGCATAAGTATTTGGGTAAGTTTGATCAAAAGTCAACTTTGGTCGGGTCAAAGTCAACAAAATAGTCAACGTGTTCGGGTCGGGTCCCGAACTATTTTTCTGAGGTTTTTAATCCTATATAAGCATGTTAGAACAAGTTACATGTGAATCGGAGGTGCGTAGCATGCTTAGAATTAAACGAAAAATGACCAACCAAATCAGAACCTGACAGTTCATCTGGACGGCATCCAGATTTGCTAGACGGCGTCCAGATGTAAAGGCTTGGACGGCATCCAGATCAGTGCTCAGGTCTGATTGCTGAATTTGCACAAGTGCACGAACCAAAACCCAAACAAACACAATTTATTATCCGCAAACAATCAAAACATGTATCTTATATCGTTGGAAAGGTAATTTGATGAGCAAAACAACTAAACACATTTCGCCAATCAATCTACCACTTAAAACAACCAAAACTGCATTTAATGCTCATCATTAATTGCATCCAAGTTCATAACTCTCATTTCATGATTCGGTGATACATTTTACATGAATGATATGCCGTTTCGAAGGCAATTAAACATACATTGCAACTTAACACTTACAAGCAACATTGTCAAGCATTTAAGGCATCAAAATTCACATTGAAGACCACCAAACCCTAACCAAGAATCATAAACTCTTGAATCATGTTAGTGAAGCTTTCTTAATCAACCTACACATCAAAATGAAGCTAGTGATGCTAGTAACACATTTAATACATGAACTTTTAACATCTAACAACTTTTAAGCAACTAAATCACAAGATCAAACACACCAAATTCCAAGTTCATGCTAGTTACACTAAAACACAAGATCGAGCATACAAATCATATATTCATGTTAGACTTGAGCCATAGACACTAATTAACACTTTTATAAGTTAAAAACATCAAGAACAAAGAATCTAGTGATTTTAGAAAGTTACCCAAATGCAATAAAGTTGGTATGGATTCGAAGAGGAAGTTGCAAGGATCCCAAATATGCAATTTGTTTTGAAAAGCGATTGCTTGATTGCAAATAGATGATGATTCTTTGATTTGTAATTTGAGAGAAAAAGTTGGAAGTAAGAGAGAAGGTGAAAGGTGAATGAATGGAGGAGGGTGGAGTTGACTAGTTGACCTAGTCACCTCTTTGCCCTCTTGGCAAGTTTAGTCCCTCAAGTTTGATTCGGGTGCGTGAATTACCTAAATGAAATATTTTAAAACGGGTATTAACGGAAGGTGTTATAAATATATAACGGACTTTAAAATAGTCTAACGGAAAGTAAACGGAAAAAGACGGGATGTTACATTACCTACTCCTTAAAAGAAGTTTCGTCCCGAAATTTAAGTAGGCATAGTAGTCGTTGTCTCTTCCTCGGGATCTTGCGTTTCCGAATTCACGAATAGATGAGGATACTTCCTTCGCATTTGATCTAGTCTTTCCTAAGTAAACTCGGGCCCCCTTTTGGCGTTCCAACGGACCTTGACAATTAGAATTTTGCTTTGTTTTAGCGTTTTGACGGAGTGGTCCACAATTTCAATCTGTTCTTTCACGAAATGAAGTTTATCATCAATAGTAAGCTCCTCGAGAGGGATGACGAGTTCGGGTTCGGTAAGGCACTTTTTCAAGTTCGATACATGGAAAATAGGATGAACGGAGCTCAATTGAGGTGGCAGATGTAAACGATAAGAAACGGTTCCAACGCGCTCCAAAATCTCGAAAGGACCAATATACCGTGGATTTAGTTTCCCGCGTTTCCCGAAACGGATTACACCTTTCCAAGTTGCGACTTTTAACATTACGCGATCACCGATTTGGAATTCGAGGTCGTTGCGTCTAATGTCGGTATAGCTCTTTTGACGACTTCGGGACGTCCTAAGTCTATCTCAGATTTGAACGATCTTTTCGGTTGTTTCATGAATGAGTTCTGGTCCGGTCATTTGTGTGTCGCCTACTTCGGCCCAACAAAGAGGTGAATGACATTTTTGGCCATATAACGCTTCGAAAGGTGCGGCGTTGATACTCGCGTGGTAACTATTGTTGTAGGAGAATTCGACGAGAGGTAAGTGCTTGTCCCAAGCTTTTCCGAAATCGATAACACAAGCTCGTAGCATGTCCTCCAAGGTTTGAATTGTGCGTTCACTTTTTCCGTCAGTTTGTGGATGATATGCGGTGCTCATGTCTAAACGCGTTCCCAACGCTTCTTGTAAGGTACGCCAAAATCTAGAAACAAAACGTCCATCTCGATCAGAAATTATCGATAAAGGTACACCGTGACAGGCCACGATCTCTTTAATGTAAAGTTGTGCAAGTTTTTCCATGTTTTCGGTCTCTTTCATAGCGATGAAATGTGTGGATTTGGTAAGACGGTCAACAATAACTCAAATAGTATCATAACCGCCCACCGTCTTTGGTAGTTTGGTGATAAAATCCATCGTTATCCTTTCCCACTTCCATTGCGGGATTTCGGGTTGTTGAAGTAGTCTGGACGGTCTTTGATGTTCGGCTCTGACTTTGGAGAAAGTTAGGCACTTTCCAACATAAGTAGCAACGTGCCTCTTAATGTTCGGTCACCAATATTGCTCCTTGAGGTCGTGGTACATCTTATTGGCACCGAGGTGAATCGAATATCTCGACTTATGGGCTTCGTCTAAGATAAGGCTTCGTAGGTCCCCATAACTAGGTACCCAAATTCTTTAGGCGAAATAACGGAGTCCGGTCTCCTTAACTTCTAATCGAAAGGTGAGGATGTTCAAGTGTTCGAGAGAGATGTTTTCATCCTTGAGAGCGTCATCCTGGGCTACACGAATTTGGCTGTTGAGATTGGTGTGGATGGTGATGTTTAAAGCTCGGACACGAAGAGGCACCGCTCTTTCTTTTCGACTTAAGGCATCGGCTACTACATTTGCCTTCCCGGAATGGTAACGAAGCTCGCAATCGTAGTCGTTTAAGGTTTCAATCCACCGTCGTTGTCTCATGTTGAGTTGCTTTTGATCGAAGATGTGTTGGAGGCTTTTTTGATCGGTAAAGATGGTACTTTTGGTCCTATAAAGATAGTGCCTCCATAATTTAAGTGTAAAGATAACGGCTTCGAGTTCGAGATCATGTGTCGTATAGTTCCGTTCATGAATTTTCAGTTGTTGAGAGGCATAAGCAATGACTTTCTTTCGTTGCATCAATACACACCCAAAACCATGTTTCGAGGCATCGAAATATACAACAAAATCATCATTACCTTCGGGAAGTGACAAGATAGGAGCGGTGGTTATCTTTGTCTTCAAGATTTGGAATGCGGATTCTTGCTCGGTTGCCCAAATGAATTTCTTTCCCTTGTGAGTTAACGCGGTTAGGGGACGAGCAACCAAAGAGAAATTTTCAATGAATCTACGATAGTACCCGACAAGACCCAAGAATTGACATATGTGAGTAGGAGTAGTATGAGTCTCCCATTTGTTAATGGCTTCAATTTTTGAAGGATCGACCTTAATACCTTGATCGCTTACAACATGACCAAGAAATTGAACTTCCTTCAACCAAAATTCACACTTGGAGAATTTGGCATAGAGTCGTTCTTGTCTAAGAAGTTCGAGTACGAGTTGGAGGTGTTGTTCATGCTCTTCTTCGCTTTTAGAATAGCCCAAGATATCATCGATGAATACAATAACGAATTTGTCGAGATACGGTTTGCACACGCGGTTCATAAGATCCATGAACACCGTCGGTGTGTTAGTGAGACCAAATGGCATGACGAGGAATTCGTAACTACCATAGCGAGTACAAAAAGCGGTTTTGGAGACATCTTCCCCCTTAACCCTTAGTTAATGATATCCCGAGCGGAGATCGATTTTTGAATATACACAAGTCCCTTGTAGTTGATCAAAGAGGTCATCGATGCGCGGAAGAGGATACCGGTTTTTAACCATCAATTTATTTAGTTCACGATAATTGATGCACATTCGTAGGGATCCATCTTTCTTTTTAACAAACAAAATCGGAGCACCCCATTGTGAATGAATAGGTTGGATAAAACCATGGTCAAGTAGTCATGGGATTTGAATTTGCAATTCTTGCATTTTGGAGGGAGCAAGTCTATACGGTGCACGTGCTACGGGTGTGGCTCCTGGGATAAGATCGATTTGGAATTCTACCGGTCGATGAGGTGGAAGACCCGGCAATTCGTCGGGAAATACATCGGAAAAGTCACGAACAATTGGCACATCATTGATATGCTTCTCATCAGACTCGACTTTCTTAACGTGGGCAAGGATCGCAAAACAACCCTTACGAAGTAGTTTTCTAACTTTAAGGCACGAGACGAGGTTGAGTCCGGTGCAAATCTTGTCGCCATAAACAATCAAAGGTTCACCATTCTCGATAGGAATTCGGATTGCGTTAAGATCACAAAGGATGTGAGATTTTGTTTTTGATAACCAATTCATACCAATTATTACATCGAAGCTCCCTAGTTCTATAGGTATCAAGTCAATTTCAAACTCTTTACCCAATAAGTTTAACGTACACCCCCGGTAATATTTGTCGGCACTCAATAGTTTCCCGTTGGCCACCTCAATAGTATAAGTAGTATCTAGGGGGAGTGGTGGAGTGTGAAAAGCGTGAGTTAAAGTATTGGATACAAAACTCTTATCGGCACCCGAATCGAATAAACAAGTAACATAAGTGTTGTTGAGAAGAAACGTACCCGTGACTAGTTCATTGTCATCTCGGGCCTCCACGGCGTTAATGTTGAAAGCTCGGCCGCGTGCGTTGGGGTTGGCTTTCTTCTTTGGGCATGCATTCCTAAAATGACCCGGTAGACCACATTCAAAACAAACACCCGTCTTTGGTGCATTGGGCCCCTTTTGAGCGTCGGGGGCGGCACTTCTACAATCATTGGCCACATGGCCACTCCTTTGACACCGGTGGCAAAACGGCTTGCCACATTCTCCATAATGATGCTTGTGGCATTTTTACAAAAGGGTTGAGTCCCGGCATAACTTTTCTTGCCGCCAGAAGTGAAAGGCTTTTTGGTGAAGGTGTTGTTGTTGTAGTTGTTTGATGGGGTGGCTTCCCATTTTCTCTTGTTGCCACCCGATTTATCCTCGGCCTTAGGTGCTGGTACTACGATTTCGTCCACCGTTTCTATTAATTTGCGGGCCGTATTCAAAGCTTCTTGGTGATTAGTGGGTTTGGATGACATTACCCCGTGTTTGATGCTCTTAGGGAGGCCATCCATGTAAAGTTCGACTCGGAGGGATTCGGGAGTCACAAGAGCCGGACACATTAAGGCTAGTTCGGCAAACCGTTGATTATAAGTTTTGTGGTCGTTTCCGACCGCTTTTAGAGTTCTTAGCTCTTGCTCGAGCTTGCGAGTCTCTTCATGTGGGAAGTATTCGGTGATCATCTTCCCCTTTAAGACGGACCAAGAGAGAGCGTGGGCTTCATCGTTACCCACCGATTGTACATAGGTGTTCCACCACGTGAGAGCGATACCGGTAAAAGTGTGGGTGGAATATTTGACCTTGTCTTGGTCTCGGCAATCGCTTATGCTAAAAACGGCTTCCGTTTGTTCGAACCATCGGGTGAGAGTAACTGGTCCCCCGGTTCCATCAAAAGTATGAGGTTTGCAACCCATAAAAGCTTTGTAGGAGCATCCCTCGTTTGAATTTCCGGCTCCATTGTTGTTGTTGTTGTTGTTATTGTTGGGGTTGTTGGTGTTGGATGAGTGACCGGCCATAGCCGCATCTACGGCGGTGGCGATCATTCGTTCAAGAGCTTGTTCGGGTGTTTCATGGCGTGGTACACGGCGAGGAGGCATTGTTCCTTCAAAACATAAGAATATCGTTGATTAGTATTCTCAATAATACTAATCGTGATATGGAATAAAGATAGAGAGAAAATTTTCCTTGACTCGCCCTAAATTCTTTATGTCATAACATCGGAACGTCCATATGAGTCACCATAATATAATCCCAGCAATTATATTACCCTAATTCATATGTGCATTCGACATTATCACATAAGGTCAAGATGGCGTGTCAATCAAATTAAACAACGTGAGATTAAGATGTAATAAGAGTTAGATATGAATAGAAGAGTTCAAGTATAAATACACAAGTAGTCAAGTAATTCCTACTTCAAGTCTATATGTCGGTTATAGTCTAGACTCGCCAATGTACCCTATGACTCGGGGTTGACACCAATGAACTCTAAATCCCTACAACCAACGCTCTGATACCATCTGTAGCGACCCGAAAAAATCGTCATTGACGGCGCCAACTACATAGGTCCCGTTACATGGTCATAAGTCTTTAAACAACATTTGACCAAAAGTATGTCGCATTCATTTCATAAGTAAAGAGGTTTCAAGTGTTACAAAGTAGTTCAAAGGCTAGTTACGTTACAATGTTTTAAGTACGAATGAAACCTATGCGACACAAATTTAAGTAAAGTCAAAAGACGCTCCGTATGCATGTAAACTCGACATCCAAGCAAGTATCAAAAAGTAGAGTGCGGAAGCATGTATCATTTAGCGTTCAAGGACCTGAGAAAACATATAGAAAACTGTCAACGAAAAACGTTGGTGAAATCATAGGTGTAGTAGTAAACGTTGTTTTTGAACCACAAGATTTTGTATTGCCATAACGTTGATTATCAAAATCGTTTTCATTCCAAAGTTGTTATTCTTTTGTGGAGCAACCAATTATCAAGACTTAACTGTTCACGAACCCCGTCAGTGTTAGAACCTACACTATATACTCGAAAATATATTTCATCCGCTAACGGTAGCGAACCGTCCGAATGAGGGCTTGTCAAGCCCATGTGATCACACAACATAAGTTCACGTTTACACCTAGCAAGTGTAACTAATGATAATTGAATTGAGGCCTTTTTGTTCTAACTCCACGTGGAATGTTTGTTTCCGTACTTGTGTTCAAAGCATAAAAGTATTATACGTATATGTTTCTCATCCCACAGTTTAAAGAGTAAAAGTTGTTGAAAAGGTGAGACTATGATCTCACCTTGGTTGCACGAATAGTATAATGTACTTCAAAAAGTAACGTGTGCAAGAACGAATGCTGGTCTTGACCTAAACAAATAGGTTCGTATTAATATCGGTAAACACGGTCGGTCAAAGTGTTCAATTAGTCCTATGCCTCGTTACGACTCGATAATATAGCACGTGAGTCACGTTGTCAAGTTTCATGCAAAATACAAGTATGAAAGCACGTTAGAATGATTGCATAAGTATTTGGGTAAGTTTGATCAAAAGTCAACTTTGGTCGGGTCAAAGTCAACGAAATAGTCAACACGTTCGGGTCGGGTCTCGAACTATTTTTCTGAGGTTTTTAATCATATATAAGCATGTTAGAACAAGTTACATGTGAATCGGAGGTGCGTAGCATGCTTAGAATTAAACGAAAAATGACCAACCAAATCAGAACCTGACAGTTCATCTGGACGGCGTCCAGATTTGCTAGACGGCGTCCAGATGTGAAGGCTTGGACGGCGTCCAGATCAGTGCTCAGGTCTGATTGCTGAATTTGCACAAGTGCACGAACCAAAACCCAAACAAACACAATTTATTATCCGCAAACAATCAAAACATGTATCTTATATCGTTGGAAAGATAACTTGACGAGCAAAACAACTAAACACATTTCACCAATCAATCTACCACTTAAAACAACCAAAACTACATTTAATGCTCATCATTAATTGCATCCAAGTTCATAACTCTCATTTCATGATTCGGTGATCCATTTTACATGAATGATATGCCGTTTCGAAGGTAATTAAACATACAATGCAACTTAACACTTACAAGCAACATTGTCAAGCATTTAAGGCATCAAAATTCACATTGAAGACCACCAAACCCTAACCAAGAATCATAAACTCATGAATCATGTTAGTGAAGCTTTCTTAATCAACCTACACATCAAAATGAAGCTAGTGATGCTAGTAACACATTTAATACATGAACTTTTAACATCTAACAACTTTTAAGCAACTAAATCACAAGATCAAACACACCAAATTTCAAGTTCATGCTAGTTACACTAAAACACAAGATCGAGCATACAAATCATATATTCATGTTAGACTTGAGCTATAGACACTAATTAACACTTTTATAAGTTAAAAACATCAAGAACAAAGAATCTAGTGATTTTAGAAAGTTACCCAAATGTAATAAAGTTGGTATGAATTAGAAGAGGAAGTTGCAAGGATCCCAAATATGCAATTTGTTTTGAAAAACGATTGCTAGATTGCAAATAGATGATGATTCTTTGATTTGTAATTTGAGAGAAAAAGTTGGAAGTAAGAGAGAAGGTGAAAGGTGAATGAATGGAAGAGGGTGGAGTTGATTAGTTTACCTAGTCACCTCTTTGCCCTCTTGGCAAGTTTAGTCCCTCAAGTTTGATTCGGGTGCGTGAATTACCTAAACGAAATATTTTAAAATGCGTATTAACGGAAAGTGTTATAAATATATAACGGGCTTTAAAATAGTCTAATGGAAAGTAAACGGAAAAAGAAGGGATGTTACAGAGATACTCTGGAAATGAGAGAGAAAATGGTGTTTCGGACTGGTTCGCCGGTAAGTGCTTCTGGTTCTTCGCCAAGAGGACAATGTGGTGGATGGAAGGGATCACCTTCTTCTTGTTTCCAATGATTAAGTAGACTACGAACCCATCCCCAATTCATCCAGAATTGAAGATGGCTGATTGGTTGATCCATTCCGGTTACACTGCTTTCGGAGCTCGAGTGGAAATCCATATCGGAATAGCTGTCGGAATCTAAAGAATTTGAACTAGATACGGGATCCATCTTGTGTAATCAGGGAAATGATTTTTGATATGAAATAGATTATAGGATTTAGATTGGTATTCTTCAATACATAATTTACATGTGTATATATAATACCAAAATTCCATAAATCACGGAGGAATCTTCGGAAGATGTCAGGCAAAGTTTACAGTAACAGATATGCTAAGATATGAATTCGTCTATACACTATCTATGCAATAAATGCAGAAAAACATGTCTAGACTTAAGAATGATAAGCAAGTAATTTCTGACAAGAAATGATAAGCAAAACTCGGTAAAAACAGATACAGTCATAGTCCAGACTCACTAATGCATCCTAACAATTACCAGTTAAAAACACTAATGCAAATTTTGGTTCCCTATGACCTCAAGCTTGGATACCAACTGTAACGACCCGTCTAAATTGCTATTGACGCAGTACGTTATTCATTGATTTCATAGTGAGGTTTTGACCTCTATATGATACGTTTTGTAAACATTGCATTCTTTTAAAAAGGCACACCATAAATGAATATATAAATCCAAGGTTTTCGACATCTGATAATTTCTACGTATAGATAATTACCGTAAACAATAGTTTACAATACTACATTTGACAATACAGTCAAAATAAGTTACATGGTGATGATTTTCTGAATGCAAAGTTTTCTCGAATAAAGCATATGCAAAGTTTTCTCGAATAAAGCATATGCAAAGTTTTCTCGAATAAAGTATGTATGACTTCATGCACATAGCTTATATAACGTATAAGCAAACAGCGAAAGACTTCTAGGAACCTGAGAATAAACATGCTTAAAAGTGTCAATACAAATGTTGGTGAGTTCATAGTTTTAATGTTGCGCATAATCTGTATATAAAGGTGGATCACAAGATTTCAGTTGTTTCATCCAGAAACGTTTATCAAAATATTCTACAAGATTGAACACCCTGGTAACTAAACTTTAACGTATATATAATAAGTACCCCTGTTTTAACATACATGCAACCAATATGTACAATACACGTTAACCAACGTGTACTAAACTCAAATAGCATACGTCCGCTTTATAGTTCAGGCTAGGGTCTCTATACCTGGAATAGACGGGGATGTCAAGCCCTATGAATCCATATACAACTACTCGCGCCCACCAGTTCTTATAACTGGCAGTTACTAGTTACCAAAGCTAAGGGATTTTCGGTTCAAACTCAGTGTAGAATTTAGTGAGTACTTGTATCCATTGCGTTTAAAATAAAGTGCATGTATTATCAGCTCAAAAATATTGATATCAAAAGCAATTAAAAAGGGAGCAAATGAAACTCACATATCAATATTGTGGTTCAATATTGTAGGAAAAGTATGCAGACGCATCAGAAATGATAAATGCAAGGTTGACCTTTGATTCACGAATAATAACCCCGATCAATACCCATAAACTCCTTATTAATACCCATGAATTCCTTAGCTTTAACCCGTTTTGAAAATAACCCGAGCATAACTCCGTCGTAGTATTTTATGTAGTAATAATACTAATACTACTTAATAATAATACTAATAATAATAAAATTAATAATAATAATAATAATAATAATAATAATAATAATAATAATAATAATAATAATAATAATAATAATAATAAGACTAATACTCCTTATTTTATGTAGTAATAATACTAATACTACTTGAATATATATATATATATATATATATATATATATATATATATATATATATATATATATATATATATATATATATATATTTATATCTGTTTTGGTCTTGAGCTTTATAAAATTAGTTGTAAAAAGGTTCGTTTATAAAGTTTGTACACGTAATATGTTTGTTCCTAGTTTTTGACTGGATAAAGATATATAATATAATATTAATTTAATTATAATAATATAATAAATATAATAATATAATAATATTGAAATAAAATATAATAATAAATTTTGAATTGAATATTTGACTTCGGGTATAAGGGTAATTTGACGAGGATACTCGACTTCGGGTATAAGGGTAATTTGACTTAAATGTTTTAAAAAGTTGTATTTATCAAATACATTAGGGGTATATTATGTAACTTATTTCTATCAAGTCGCTTTCATGTGAATAGTAAATTAATTAATTTCTTTCATTTACTATTCATATGAATAGTAAATGAATTAATTTCGATTTAACTATTAAGTTACATTGTTGTACGTTGTGCTTTACAGATTGTGCATCTTTGATTTAATTGCATTTTTCTTATAAATTAAAAAAAATTACATCATAAAAACAAAACGATTAAATACGTAAAATTTTTAATTTGAAAATTGTATCATTCAATAGTAAATTTTTATCATTTCATATATAAATATTATTCGCATGTTTACGTATATATATACACACACAATTATATAATTATCACAAGTTATGACGTTCGTGAATCGTCGGACAAACAAGGTGGTCAACCGTTATATAAAACTCAGTTTTAAAACTTGTCAAAATGCATTGCTTATCATGACGAAAATATTAAATCATATAGAGAATTGGTTTAAATAAGTCGAAATTTTCCGGGTCATCACAGTATCTACCCGTTAAAAGAAATTTCATCCCGAAATTTGGCAGAGATCGTCATGGTTGACAACAAGAATATTTTCATGAAGAATATGAGTTGAAAAAAAAATAAAGTTTTATCATTGGTGATTAATATGGATAAAATAATTTAATTATGTGAAGAGTACAAGTGAAGCTATTGCAAAAGAGTGGAATGAAGAAAATAAGGATTCGTCTTATCTTTCGACATAGTAACGATTGATTTCCGGAATTCAAGGGATTTAAAGAAGATCTTCATAATACGAATTGATTCTTCGGTAATTAAGGAAATTATGATCCTCTTTGAATAAATGCGAAAATCTGTCTCGATTGCTCTGTCTGATATTTCACTATAAATCAACCTCCTTCGTTTCCTTATTTCTACACCTCCCATCTTCTATACTTTCTTTCTTAATTCATACTTCCAAAACATTCATCAATATGCTCAATCCAGTCCTGATCCTTGATATGTTTCTGACTATTGCAACAATCATCCTTCTTTTCCAACTCCCACCGAAGGAATCTGTTTACTTCTACTTCGCTTTTGGGGTGGTGGTTTTTATAATCCTTCCTTGCATATGTCTTTCCATAATTATTGACATCCACGGTTAATTATCTCTCCTATTTGCTGTGATTTATACTCCTATATATATTTCGAAGCTCTATACTTTTGTTTTCTCTTCTCGACTTTAAGCACATAAAGTAATGGTCCAAAATTCGTATGTATGGAGTTTCGAATGAACATAACTAATGTTCTAAGAAAGAAATTTTAATAACATGATCTTGATTGATTAAATTACCAGAAGTTACGGAAAAGATAGAACTATCAAGAAAATTATGTTCTTGATATGTTTAGAGATTAGGTAAAATGTAAGAGTCGTGTAACATGGTACATGATGACGGTATGGTCTGTGAATCGTCATGTTTCATTAGAAACTCAGCATGACTTACTGTAATATAATCACGTTGATCAAGTGTCATTATATTATAATAACTCATGCTTCAATTCCCAACACTACTTCAAAAACATTCATATTTTAAATTCGAATTTTTCAGAATTTAGAAACTAAAACAGTTTCCTTTATGATGTAACACTGATATTGCGAGGAAATAAATAATTTCAGATAAGAATAGTAATGAAAATATTTTAAGAAATATCAAGGATATTTGTAATGAAAGATATGATGATATCTTAGAATTTCTAACATCGATGGATGATGAAGAAGATTTGTCCGTAAGGGTTTAGAGTTAGAAGCAAGGTATTTGTTAATGACTTCAGCAGATACCGAATCATTTGGATTCTTTGAAGGCAGGTTTAGTCTTTGTGATTTGTCCACAACCTCCTTCCTGGTTTGCTCAGTCCATTTTCCAGTTCCAAACCTTCTCTTTTTCTGAGCTTTTCCAACACATTATTCTTTATCATCAAACTTTTGACTGTTAAGGTCGTTTACAGTTTTTGCTGCTTCATCAGCATTTTCCAAAAATTCGGAGAATTAATTCGTAGTTTGGGGTGCTTTTCAGAATTTCAGAATGGAAGATCATAATTCTAAGAGATAAATGTAATATGTACACATATAACTGTTGATGTAGAAACGCTACGAGATTCGAAATACTGATTGCTGATTCTCAGTAATTGGTATGGCAATTCTCGTTATAAGATGCAGATGAACACATGATGGAGTTTCGATAAATATAATGATTTTTTTTCGGAAAGTCAAAGATCAACAAAGTTGTTGGTAAGTTTACTACTAATGTGGTGGGATATAAAAGGTTCCCCGGTAACAATGACATACAGGTCAACGTATATATCAAGGTTATAATAAGGCTAATCCGAATGAAAAGTTAAAATTGATTTTGCTAGAGGTGTGACAAAATTGACTACCTTGGAGAGGGATTGTATAGTTATTTTTTGGTAATAACAACGCCAATGGATCATAGATTCGTGTTAAACTTCTACTCAAATTCCAAGAGTTTTCCAGGTGCATAAGTTCTTCTTTTCGTAGATAACGTGTTGTTGGATCATCCTCTCAGTTGTTTTTTAATTGAGGTGTTTTCAAGAATCATGAAGGGTTTGAACGCAGATTGTAATCGTCAATATACATATGATGTTCTAGAATTTTGAATGATACGAATATTTTTCTGGGTTCTATGAATAAAAGTGATGTTCTAGCACAGTTTTGAAGTCAAAGTATAGCTTTGAAAGATGTAGGGATCTAAGAGTGATGTTTTCTGTTAAATATTGACTTGGATTCTGATTTGTCAAAATCAGAATATGTAATCAAATTTGGATGAGAATGGTTGTTTTGATTTCTATGAAAGAATGTGTATCGTTGTGAAAGTAGTGAGTATAGATATCGATTATTAAATAATTGAAGAATGTACAGTGTAACATATTAATTGTGAACTTATATATCTCCCGAGTATTACCTACCCGTTAAAAATTTCACAAATAATATTGTGTACCAAGATTTTCATAACAGTCTTTATGAAAATATATGTATGTATATTTTCTTCAGATGTAATACAGATTTAATGCGTTAATATCATATTAAGCTCATTTGATTTTCGGCTGAAACTAGAAAAGAATAATCTCTAAAACTTTAGAAATTACGTAATCTTTCGCGGATTATTATGAATTAATACTTCATTATTCACTTTTATTGATATTTCCTCGGTGAATGATGTTGGTGTTCGTGGATTTCTTGTGAGTTTCGCAAGATACGAATGATGTTGTCTAGAAAGTTTTGAGTACATCGAAGATGAAAGTGTAAAATCAAACATATATTTGAATAATACACTTGATTATAGTTAACGATTGTTAAGTCATTAACAAAAGATGTACATCATAGCATATTAGTAATATGAATTAACCGAGTAGTATCCACCCTTGAGAATTCACAAGTAATACCTTAGTACGTAAAGATTTATTTTGATTTCAAACTTCATATATATATATATATATATATATATATATATATATATATATATATATATATATATATATATATATATATATATATATATATATATATAATTTCTTCAGAGAAAATGAGTTAATACTTCATAACTTGTTGATATAATATACGCGTTGTTGATTTGTGATGATGTTGGTGATTATGGAACTGGCGGAGCTTGTGATGTTATAGGTACTGCTGGTGCTGACGATGCTGACGGTACCGACGTGCTGGTGATGCTAATGGTACTGTTGATGCTGTTGGTGTTTGTGATGCCTGCAAGTTGTGCATCATTTTCTCCAAAGCCACTACTCGAGCGCGAAGCTCGTTGACTTCTTCTATTACACCGGGATGATTGGCGGTTCGGACGAGCGGATGAATAAGATCTAGAATTTGAGATAGTATATAATCGTGATGAGATTGTAGCGACCCGACAAAATCGTCATTGACTGCGCCGACTACATAGGTCCCGTTACGTGGTCATAAGTCTTTAAACAACGTTTGACCAAAAGTATGTCGCATTCATTTCATAAGTAAAGAGGTTTCAAGTGTTACAAAGTAGTTCAAAGGCTAGTTACGTTACAATGTTTTAAATACGAATGAAACCTATGCGACACAAATTTAAGTAAAGTCAAAAGATGCTCTGTATGCATGTATACTCGACATCCAAGCAAGTATCAAAAAGTAGAGTGCGGAAGCATGTATCATTTAGCGTTCAAGGACCTGAGAAAACATATAGAAAACTGTCAACAAAAAACGTTGGCGAAATCATAGGTGTAGTAGTAAACGTTGTTTTTGAACCACAAGATTTTGTATTGCCATAACGCTGATTATCAAAATCGTTTTCATTCCAAACTTGTTATACGTTTGTGGAGCACCCAATTATCAAGACTTAACTGTTCACGAACCCCATCATCATAGTGTTAGAACCTACACTATATACTCGAAAATATATTTCATCCGCTAACGGTAGCGAACCGTCCGAATGAGGGCTTGTCAAGCCCATGTGATCACACAACATAAGTTCACGTTTACACCCTGCAAGTGTAACTAATGATAATTGAATTGAGGCCTTTTTGTTCTAACTCCACGTGGAATGTTTGTTTCCGTACTTGTGTTCAAAGCGTAAAAGTATTATACGTATATGTTTCTCATTCCATAGTTTAAAGAGTAAAAGTTGTTGAAAAGGTGGGACTATGATCTTACCTTGGTTGCACGAATAGTATAATGTACTTCACAAAGTAACGTCTGCAAGAACGAATGCTGGTCTTGACCTAAACAAATAGGTTCGTATTAATATCGGTAAACACGGTCGGTCAAAGTGTTCAATTAGTCCTATGCCTCGTTACGACTCGATAATATAGCACGTGAGTCACGTTGTCAAGTTTCATGCAAGATACAAGTATGAAAGCACGTTAGAATGATTGCATAAGTATTTGGTTAAGTTTGATCAAAAGTCAACTTTGGTCGGGTCAAAGTCAACGAAATAGTCAACACGTTCGGGTCGGGTCCCGAACTATTTTTCTGAGGTTTTTAATCATATATAAGCATGTTAGAACAAGTTACATGTGAATCGGAGGTGCGTAGCATAGTTAAAATTAAACAAAAAATGACCAACCAAATCAGAACCTGACAGTTCATCTGGAGTCCAGATTTGCTGGACAGCATTTAGATGTGAAGGCCTGGACGACGTCCAGGAATCTGGATGACGTCCAGATCAGTGCTCAGGTCTGATTGCTGAATTTGCACAACTGCACGAACCAAAACCCAAACAAACACAATTTATGATCCGCAAACAATCAAAACATATATCTTATACCGTTGGAAAGGTAATTTGACGAGGAAAAATAACTAAACACATTTCACCAATCAATCTACCACTTACAACAACCAAAACCGCATTTAATGCTCATCATTAATTGCATCCAAGTTCATAACTCTCATTTCATGATTCGGTGATCCATTTTACATGAATGATATGCCGTTTCGAAGGTAATTAAACATACATTGCAACTTAACACTTATAAGCAACATTGTCAAGCATTTAAGGCATCAAAATTCACATTGAAGACCACCAAACCCTAACCAAGAATCATAAACTCATGAATCATGTTAGTGAAGCTTTCTTAATCAACCTACACATCAAAATGAAGCTAGTGATGCTAGTAACACATTTAATACATGAACTTTTAACATCTAACAACTTTTAAGCAACCAAATCACAAGATCAAACACAACAAATTTCAAGTTCATGCTAGTTACACTAAAACACAAGATCGAGCATACAAATCATATATTCATGTTAAACTTGAGCCATACACACTAATTAACACTTTTATAAGTTAAAAACATCAAGAACAAAGAATCTAGTGATTTTAGAAAGTTACCCAAATGTAATAAAGTTGGTATGGATTCGAAGAGGAAGTTGCAAGGATCTCAAATATGCAATTTGTTTTGAAAAGCGATTGCTTGATTGCAAATAGATGATGATTCTTTGATTTGTAATTTGAGAGAAAAAGTTGGAAGTAAGAGAGAAGGTGAAAGGTGAATGAATGGAGGAGGGTGGAGTTGACTAGTTGACCTAGTCACCTCTTTGCCCTCTTGGCAAGTTTAGTCCCTCAAGTTTGATTCGGGTGCGTGAATTACCTAAACGAAATATTTTAAAACGCGTATTAACGGAAGGTGTTATAAATATATAACGGACTTTAAAATAGTCTAACGGAAAGTAAACATAGGCGTGATGTTACATTACCTACTCCTTAAAATAAATTTCGTCCTGAAATTTAAGTAGGCGTAGTAGTCGTTGTCTCTTCCTCGGGATCTTGCGTTTCCGAATTCACGAATATATGAGGATACTTCCTTTGCATTTGATCTAGTCTTTACCAAGTAAACTCGGTGTAGTGACCCGAACTTTTCCATGTTTATATATATATTAAATGAAATTGTTATTTACATGATTAAGTGTTTCCAACATGTTAAGCAATCAAACTTGTTAAGACTTGATTAATTGAAATAGGTTTCATATAGACAATTGACCACCCAAGTTGACCGGTGATTCACGAACGTTAAAACTTGTAAAAACTATACGATGACATATATATGGTTATATATATAGTTAACATGATTTTATTATAAGCATGTATCTCATTAGGTATTTTAACAATGAGTTATATACATAAAAATGAGACTATTAATTTAAGAAACTTGAAAACGATATATATAACGATTATCGTTATAACAACGTCTTACTAGGTACATATGAATCATATTAAGATATTGATACACTTGGTTAATTATGTTAAATGATAAGTAAATATATTATTAAGTGTATTAACAATGAAATACATATGTAAAAATAAGACTGCTAACTTAATGATTTTGAAACGAGACATATATGTAACGATTATCGTTGTAACGACATTTAACTGTATATATATCATACTAAGATATATTATATATCATAATATCATGATAATATAACAATATAACATCTCATTTGTTATAATAAACAATGGTTTAACAACATTCAACAAGATTGTTAACCTAAAGGTTTCAAAACAACATTTACATGTAACGACTAACGATGACTTAACGACTCAGTTAAAATGTATATACATGTAGTGTTTTAATATGTATTCATACACTTTTGAAAGACTTCAAGACACTTATCAAAATACTTCTACTTAACAAAAATGCTTACAATTACATCCTCGTTCAGTTTCATCAACAATTCTACTCGTATGCACCCGTATTCGTACTCGTACAATACACAGCTTTTAGATGTATGTACTATTGGTATATACACTCCAATGATCAGCTCTTAGCAGCCCATGTGAGTCACCTAACACATGTGGGAACCATCATTTGGCAACTAGCATGAAATATCTCATAAAATTACAAAAATATGAGTAATCATTCATGACTTATTTACATGAAAACAAAATTACATATCCTTTATATCTAATCCATACACCAACGACCAAAAATACCTACAAACACTTTCATTCTTCAATTTTCTTCATCTAATTGATCTCTCTCAAGTTCTATCTTCAAGTTCTAAGTGTTCTTCATAAATTCCAAAAGTTCTAGTTTCATAAAATCAAGAATACTTCCAAGATTGCAAGTTTACTTCCAAGTTTTCTAAATCCATTCCAAGTAATCATCCAAGATCAAGAAACCTTTGTTACTTACAGTAGGTTATCTTTCTAATACAAGGTAATAATCATATTTAAACTTTAATTCAATTTCTATAACTATAACAATCTTATTTCGAGTGGAAATCTTACTTGAAATTGTTTTCGTGTCATGATTCTGCTTCAAGAACTTTCAAGCCATCCAAGGATCCTTTGAAGCTAGATCTATTTTTCTCATTTCCAGTAGGTTTATCCAAGGAAATTGAGGTAGTAATGATGTTCATAACATCATTCGATTCATACATATAAAGCTATCTTATTCGAAGGTTTAAACTTGTAATCACTAGAACATAGTTTAGTTAATTCTAAACTTGTTCGCAAATAAAAGTTAATCCTTCTAACTTGACTTTTAAAATCAACTAAACACATGTTCTATATCTATATGATATGCTAACTTAATGATTTAAAACCTGGAAACACGAAAAACACCGTAAAACCGGATTTACGCCGTCGTAGTAACACCGCGGGTTGTTTTGGGTTAGTTAATTAAAAACTATGATAAACTTTGATTAAAAGTTGTTATTCTGGGAACATAATTTTTATTATGAATATGAAACTATATCCAAAAATTATGGTTAAACTCAAAGTGGAAGTATGTTTTCTAAAATGGTCATCTAGACGTCGTTCTTTCGACTGAAATGACTACCTTTACAAAAATGACTTGTAACTTATTTTTCTGACTATAAACCTATACTTTTTCTATTTAGATTCATAAAATAGAGTTCAATATGAAACCATAGCAATTTGATTCACTCAAAACGGATTTAAAATGAAGAAGTTATGGGTAAAACAAGATTGGATAATTTTTCTCATTTTAGCTACGTGAAAATTGGTAACAAATCTATTCCAACCATAACTTAATCAACTTGTATTGTATATTATGTAATCTTGAGATACCATATACACGTATACAATGTTTCGACCTATCATGTCGACACATCTATATATATTTCGGAACAACCATAGACACTCTATATGTGAATGTTGGAGTTAGCTATACAGGGTTGAGGTTGATTCCAAAATATATATAGTTTGAGTTGTGATCAATACTGAGATACGTATACACTGGGTCGTGGATTGATTCAAGATAATATTTATCAATTTATTTCTGTACATCTAACTGTGGACAACTAGTTGTAGGTTACTAACGAGGACAGCTGACTTAATAAACTTAAAACATCAAAATATATTAAAAGTGTTGTAAATATATTTTGAACATACTTTGATATATATGTATGAATTGTTATAGGTTCGTGAATCAGCCAGTGGCCAAGTCTTACTTCCCGACGAAGTAAAAATCTGTGAAAGTGAGTTATAGTCCCACTTTTAAAATATAATATTTTTGGGATGAGAATACATGCAGGTTTTATAAATGATTTACAAAATAGACACAAGTACGTGAAACTACATTCTATGGTTGAATTATCGAAATTGAATATGCCCCTTTTTATTAAGTTTGGTAATCTAAGAATCAGGGAACAGACACCCTAATTGACGCAAATCCTAAAGATAGATCTATTGGGCCTAACAAACCCCATCCAAAGTACCGGATGCTTTAGTACTTCGAAATTTATATCATATCCGAAGGGTGTCCCGGAATGATGGGGATATTCTTATATATGCATCTTGTTAATGTCGGTTACCAGGTGTTCACCATATGAATGATTTTTATCTCTATGTATGGGATGTGTATTGAAATATGAAATCCTGTGGTCTATTGTTACGATTTGATATATATAGGTTAAACCTATAACTCACCAACATTTTTGTTGACGTTTAAAGCATGTTTATTCTCAGGTGAATACTAAGAGCTTCCGCTGTTGCATACTAAAATAAGGACAAGATTTGGAGTCCATTTTTGTATGATATTGTGTAAAAACTGCATTCAAGAAACTGATTTCGATGTAACATATTTGTATTGTAAACCATTATGTAATGGTCGTGTGTAAACAGGATATTTTAGATTATCATTATTTGATAATCTACGTAAAGCTTTTTAAACCTTTATTTATGAAATAAAGGTTATGGTTTGTTTTAAAAATGAATGCAGTCTTTGAAAAATGTGTCATATAGAGGTCAAAACCTCGCAACGAAATCAATTAATATGGAACGTTTTTAATCAATAAGAACGGGACATTTCAGTTGGTATCCGAGCGTTGGTCTTAGAGAACCAAAAAATTTGCGTTAGTGTGTCTTATCGAGTTTGTTAGGATACATTAGTGAGTCTGGACTTCGACCGTGTTTTCTTTAAAAATGATTGCTTAACATTTTTGTTGGAAACTATATATTATTAACATGTATATATTATGTGATATATTAATCTCTTAACATGTTTGATATTGTGTGATAGATGTCTACCTCTAGCACAAATCCCATTGACTCACCTAATAATAACGAAGAGTCGAATATATATTGGACTGATTCACAAGTTCCCGAAGAAGAACCGAAAGAAGAATCAGAACCGGAAGAAGAATCAGAACCGGAAGAGGAGGAACCGGAGGAGGAAATAGAACCAGTGGGGGAAATAATAAAACGGTTAAGTAAAAGAAAATCCTCAACCAACCGACCAAGGTTAATTATGGTCAATGGTGTTTCCGTCAAGGAAGCAAAATATTGGGAGGATTACCAATTCTCCGATGAATCGGATTCCGACGAGAATTCCGATGATGTTATAGAAATTACCCCAACTGAATTTAAAAAGGCAAAAGAAAATAATAAGGGAAAGAGCATAAAAATAGAGAAATCTAATTCTAACCCCGATGAACTTTATATGTATCGTCAACCCCCGAAGCCCTTAAGTTGTAACAATGACCCGGGAACCTCTAAACCACCAGGTTTTTCTAAACCGTTGTGGAAAATGACAGCTCGTATTAGGGGAACATCATATATCCCTAGAAACTTGGCAAAACAAACCAAAATCGAAGAAGAAGAAGAAACGAGCGAGTCGGAATAAGATAGTTGTATTCGTGTGGTGTAATATATGTAATATAGTGTGCTTATGCTTTATGATATATGTAAAAATTGCTTGTATTAATAAGTATTTTTTTTATGAATCTAACTCTTATCTATTTTACAGTATAAAAACACAAAATGGATAGACAACCCAATATTTTAAGAGACCTACCCAGAGACATGATTGATGAAATCTTGTCTAGAGTCGGTCAGAATTCTTCGGCATAATTATTTGCGGCGAAATCAGTTTGTAAGACATTCGAAGAACGTTCCAAGAATGTCTTAGTTTATAAGAGACTTTCGTTTGAAAGATGGGGGATATCACATTTGGAAACCCATAAGTTACGATGTGTTTACTTTGACGCATATATTGCGGGGAACCCAAATGCTATTTTACGCAACGGGTTAAGAAATTATTTTGACTCAATGTACCGAATATAGGACTTCATGATTTAGAAAAAGCGGCTAACATGCAACATAAAGAAGCATGCTATGCTTACGGGTTAGTAATGTTCGCTTCTCACCAAAGTGAGAAAAAGAACATCGGGCTACAACTATTAAACAAAACGTTCCCACAAGTGACGGATTCGGTAATTGGGGTAAGAAATGAGGTTTTTAGGTTATTACGAGACTGTTGGTCATTACGTAACCCTCGTCCCTTTGACGACATTACAACACGCTGTCTTATCAACGGCCATAACGGTTATGTTCCACAAGACCAAGGATGGGAAGTAGTCCTACTAAAACCAGAATGCATGACTTGTTTCTGGACGTATGAATTACGTGTCTTTATTGCCTTTGCTGAACGACTTGTGTACTAGCTAGAATTATCTTCACAACTATCTTGTATCAAAGTTATTGTGTGCTATATTTCATGCTTTATGTAAAATAAGCGGTACTGTAAGTTTGTAAAATATTGTATAAAAGTTTGAACGCGAAATATTATTATAATCAGTTTTTCATATAGAATTGTAGTAGTTAAATTGTATATTAGCTACTAAGTATGAACTTAACGGGTAGGTACTACCCGAATTTAAACTTATAAAACGCTAATATGAAGAAAAAAGCTTTTATAAATGAGTTCATATTATGCTACGAAATACTATTAACTACTCTTAATATTCTGTATGATTAACTTGTTCCATTTGACTATTTTGAAGAAAATGGCACCGACTACTCGACACACCGTGAATATGAATGAAGAGGAATTCCGTACTTTTCTATCTTCAAACATAGCCACAGTACAGGCTGCGCTACATACCAACAATAACCTTGGATCTAGCAGTACAGGAAATCGTGTAGGATGCACCTACAAAGAATTCACTGCTTGCAAACCTTTGGAATTTGATGGAACTGATGGACCGATCGGATTGAAACGGTGAACCGAGAAGGTCGAATCGGTGTTTACCATAAGTAAGAGTACTGAAGAGGACAAAGTGAAGTACGCTACGCATACCTTCACAGGTTCTGCGTTAACATGGTGGAATACCTATCTAGAGCAAGTGGGACAAGATGATGCGTACGCACTACCGTGGTCAGCATTCAAGCACTTGATGAACGAGAAGTACCGTCCCAGAACCGAGGTCAATAAGCTCAAGACAGAACTTAGAGGGTTACGAACCCAAGGATTTGATATTACCACGTACGAAAGACGATTCACAGAATTGTGCCTATTGTGTCCGGGAGCGTTCAAAGATGAGGAAGAGAAGATCGACGCGTTTGTGAAAGGATTACCGGAAAGAATCCAAGAAGATATAAGTTCACACGAGCCCGCCTCCATACAACAGGCATGTAGAATGGCTCACAAACTAGTGAACCAGATTGAGGAAAGAATTAAAGAACAGACGGCTGAAGAAGTCAATGTGAAGCAAGTCAAAAGAAAGTGGGAGGAAAACGGTGATAAGAATCACCAATACAACAACAACAGCAATTACAATAATAATCGCAACAATTATCCCAACAATTGTAACATCAATCGTAACTACAACAAACGGCCCAACAACAACAACAACAACAACAACAACAACAACAACAACAACAACAACAACAACAACAACAACAACAACAACAACAACAACAACAACAACAACAACAACAACAACAGGAACTACAACAATCATCCCAACAACAATAACAACCGCAACAACAACAACAACAACAATCAGAAGCAGCTATGCCAAAGGTGTGAAAAGTATCACTCGGGGTTCTGCACCAAATTTTGCAACAAGTGTAAAAGAAATGGTCATAGCGCGGCAAAGTGTGAGGTCTACGGACCAGGGGTTAACAGAACGAAAGGAACAAATGGTGTCAGAACGAGTAATGGCGGAGCAAGTAGTGTCGGATCAAGTTATGCCAATGTAGTTTGTTATAAATGTGAAAAACCGGGCCACATTATTAGAAATTGCCCGAACCAGGAGAACACGAATGGACAAGGCCGCGGAAGAGTTTTCAATATTAATGCGGCAGAGGCACAGGAAGACCCGGAGCTTGTTACGGGTACGTTTCTTATTGACAATAAATCTGCTTACGCTTTATTTGATTCGGGTGCGGATAGAAGCTATATGAGTGTAGATTTTTATGCTAAATTAAGTTGTCCATTGACGCCGTTGGATAGTAAATTTTTACTCGAATTAGCAAACGGTAAATTAGTTTCAGCAGATAATATATGCCGGAATCGAGAAATTAAACTGGGTAGCGAAATATTTAAGATTGATTTGATACCAGTAGAGTTAGGGAGTTTTGATGTAATAGTTGGCATTGACTGGCTGAAGAAGGTGAAAGCAGAGATCGTATGTTATAAAAATGCAATTCGCATTGTACGAGAAGAAGGAGAACCCTTAATGGTGTACGGAGAAAAGGGCAACACGAAGCTACATCTTATTAGTAATTTGAAGGCACAAAAACTAATAAGAAAAGGTTGCTACGCTGTTCTAGCACACGTCGAGAAAGTACAAACTGAAGAAAAGAGCATCAATGATGTTCCCGTCGCAAAAGAATTTCCCGATGTATTTTCGAAAGAATTACTGGGATTACCCCCACATCGATTCGTTGAATTTCAAATAGATCTTGTACCAGGAGCTGCACCAATAGCTCGTGCTCCTTACAGACTCGCAACCAGCGAGATGAAAGAACTGCAAAGCCAATTACAAGAACTTTTAGAGCGTGGTTTCATTCGACCAAGTACATCACCATGGGGAGCTCCTGTTTTGTTTGTCAAGAAGAAGGATGGTACATTTAGGTTGTGTATTGACTACAGAGAGTTAAACAAACTTACCATCAAAAACCGTTATCCACTACCGAGAATCGACGACTTATTTGATCAACTACAAGGCTCGTCTGTTTATTAAAAGATTGACTTACATTCCGGGTATCATCAAATGCGGGTGAAAGAAGATGATATTCCAAAGACTGCTTTCAGAACACGTTACGGTCATTACAAGTTTATGGTCATGCTGTTTGGTTTAACTAATGCACCAGCTGTGTTCATGGACCTTATGAACCGAGTGTGTGGGCCATATCTTGACAAGTTTGTCATTGTTTTCATCGATGACATACTTATTTACTCAAAGAATGATCAAGAGCACAAAGAACATTTGAGAAAAGTGCTAGAAGTATTGAGGAAAGAAAAATTGTACGCTAAGTTTTCAAAGTGTGCATTTTGGTTAGAAGAAGTTCAATTCCTAGGTCACATAGTGAACAAAGAAGGTATCCAGGTGGACCCGGCAAAGATAGAAACTGTTGAAAAGTGGGAAACCCCAAAAACTCCGAAGCATATATGTCAGTTTTTAGGACTAGCTGGTTACTACAGAAGGTTCATCTAAGACTTTTCTAGAATAGCAAAACCCTTGACTGCATTAAATCATAAAGGGAAGAAATTTGAATGGAAGGATGAACAAGAGAAAGCGTTTCAGTTATTGAAGAAAAAGCTAACTACGGCACCTATATTGTCATTGCCTGAAGGGAATGATGATTTTGTGATTTATTGTGACGCATCAAAGCAAGGTCTCGGTTGTGTATTAATGCAACGAACGAAGGTGATTGCTTATGCGTCTAGACAATTGAAGATTCACGAACAAAATTATACGACGCATGATTTGGAATTAGGCGCGGTTGTTTTTGCATTAAAGACTTGGAGGCACTACTTATATGGGGTCAAAACTATTATATATACCGACCACAAAAGTCTTCAACACATATTTAATCAGAAATAACTGAATATGAGGCAGCGTAGGTGGATTGAATTGTTGAATGATTACGACTTTGAGATTCGTTACCACCCGGGGAAGGCAAATGTGGTAGCCGACGCCTTGAGCAGAAAGGACAGAGAACCCATTCGAGTAAAATCTATGAATATAATGATTCACACTAACCTTACTACTCAAATAAAGGAGGCGCAACAAGGAGTTTTAAAAGAGGGAAATTTAAAGGATGAAATACCCAAAGTATCGGAGAAGCATCTTAATATTCAGGAAGATGAAACCCGGTATAGGGCTGAAAGAATTTGGGTACCAAAATTTGGAGATATGAGAGAAATGGTACTTAGAGAAGCTCATAAAACCAGATACTCAATACATCCTGGAACGGGGAAGATGTACAAGGATCTTAAGAAATATTTTTGGTGGCCAGGTATGAAAGCCGATATTGCTAAATATGTAGGAGAATGTTTGACGTGTTCTAAGGTCAAAGCTGAACATCATAAACCATCAAGTCTACTACAACAACCTGAAATCCCGGAATGGAAATGGGAAAACATTACCATGGATTTCATCACTAAATTGCCAAGGACTGCAAGTGGTTATGATACTATTTGGGTAATAGTTGATCGTCTCACCAAGTCAGCACACTTCCTGCCAATAAGAGAAGATTACAAGATGGAGAAGTTAGCACGACTGTATTTGAAGGAAGTCGTCTCTAGACATGGAATACCAATCTCTATTATCTCTGATAGGGATAGCAGATTTATTTCAAGATTCTGGCAGACATTACAGCAAGCATTGGGAACTCGTCTAGACATGAGTACTGCCTATCATCCACAAACTGATGGGCAGAATGAAAGGACGATACAAATGCTTGAAGACATGCTACGAGCTTGTGTTATTGATTTCGAAAACAGTTGGGATCGACATCTACCGTTAGCAGAATTTTCCTACAACAACAGCTACCATTCAAGCATTGAGATGGCGCCGTTTGAAGCACTTTATGGTAGAAAGTGCTGGTCTCCGATTTGTTGGAGTGAAGTGGGGGATAGACAGATTACGGGTCCGGAGATAATACAAGAAACTACCGAAAATCATCCAAATTCAACAAAGATTGAAAACCGCCCAGAGTCGACAAAAGAGCTACGCGGACTGTAAAAGAAAAGATATAGAGTTTGAAATTGAAGAAATGGTCATGCTTAAGGTTTCACCTTGGAAAGGCGTTGTTAGATTTGGTAAACGGGGGAAACTAAATCCAAGGTACATTGGACCATTCAAGATTATAGATCGTGTTGGACCAGTAGCTTACCAACTGGAGCTACCTCAACAACTCGCGGCTGTACATAACACTTTCCACGTCTCAAATTTGAAGAAATGTTTTGCTAAAGAAGATCTCACTATTCCGTTGGACGAAATCCAAATCAATGAAAAACTTCAATTCGTTGAAGAACCCGTCGAAATAATGGATCGTGAGGTTAAGAGACTTAAACAAAACAAGATACCGATTGTTAAGGTTCGATGGAATGCTCGTAGAGGACCCGAGTTCACCTGGGAGCGTGAAGATCAAATGAAGAAGAAATACCCGCATTTATTTCCAGAAGATACGTCAACACCTCCAACTGCTTAAAATTTCGGGACGAAATTTATTTAACGGGTAGGTACTGTAGTGACCCGAACTTTTCCATGTTTATATATATATATTAAATGAAATTGTTATTTACATGATTAAGTGTTTCCAACATGTTAAGAAATCAAACTTGTTAAGACTTGATTAATTGAAATAGGTTTCATATAGACAATTGACCACCCAAGTTGACCGGTGATTCACGAATGTTAAAACTTGTAAAAACTATACGATGACATATATATGGTTATATATATAGTTAAAATGATTTTATTATAAGTATGTATCTCATTAGGTATTTTAACAATGAGTTATATACATAAAAATGAGACTATTAATTTAAGAAACTCGAAAACGATATATATAACGATTATCGTTATAACAACGTCTTACTAGGTACATATGAATCATATTAAGATATTGATACACTTGGTTAATTATGTTAAATGATAAGTAAATATATTATTAAGTGTATTAACAATGAAATACATATGTAAAAATAAGACTACTAACTTAATGATTTCGAAACGAGACATAGATGTAACGATTATCGTTGTAACGACATTTAACTGTATATATATCATACTAAGATATATTATATATCATAATATCATGATAATATAACAATTTAACATCTCATTTGTTATAATAAACAATGGGTTAACAACATTCAACAAGATCGTTAACCTAAAGGTTTCAAAACAACATTTAAATGTAACGACTAACGATGACTTAACGACTCAGTTAAAATGTATATACATGTAGTGTTTTAATATGTATTCATACACTTTTGAAAGACTTCAAGACACTTATCAAAATACTTCTACTTAACAAAAATGCTTACAATTACATCCTCGTTCAGTTTCATCAACAATTCTACTCGTATGCACCCGTATTCGTACTCGTACAATACACAGCTTTTAGATGTATGTACTATTGGTATATACACTCCAATGATTAGCTCTTAGAAGACCATGTGAGTCACCTAACACATGTGGGAACCATCATTTGGCAACTAGCATGAAATATCTCATAAAATTACAAAAATATGAGTAATCATTCATGACTTATTTACATGAAAACAAAATTACATATCTTTTATATCTAATCCATACACCAACGACCAAAAACACCTATAAACACTTTCATTCTTCAATTTTCTTCATCTAATTGAGCTCTCTCAAGTTCTATCTTCAAGTTCTAAGTGTTCTTCATAAATTCCAAAAGTTCTAGTTTCATAAAATCAAGAATACTTCCAAGATTGCAAGTTTACTTCCAAGTTTTCTAAATCCATTCCAAGTAATCATCGAAGATCAAGAAACCTTTGTTACTTATAGTAGGTTATCTTTCTAATACAAGGTAATAATCATATTCAAACTTTAATTCAATTTCTATAACTATAACAATCTTATTTCGAGTGGAAATCTTACTTGAAATTGTTTTCGTGTCATGATTCTGCTTCAAGAACTTTTAAGCCATCCAAGGATCCTTTGAAGCTAGATCTATTTTTATCATTTCCAGTAGTTTTATCCAAGGAACTTGAGGTATTAATGATGTTCATAATATCATTCGATTCATACATATAAAGCTATCTTATTCGAAGGTTTAAACTTGTAATCACTAGAACATAGTTTAGTTAATTAGAAACTTGTTCGCAAATAAAAGTTAATCCTTCTAACTTGACTTTTAAAATCAACTAAACACATGTTCTATATCTATATGATATGCTAACTTAATGATTTAAAACCTGGAAACACGAAAAACACCGTAAAACTGGATTTACGCCGTCGTAGTAACACCGCGGGCTGTTTTGGGTTAGTTAATTAAAAATGATGATAAACTTTGATTTAAAAGTTGTTATTCTGGGAAAATAATTTTTATTATGAACATGAAACTATATCCAAAAATTATGGTTAAACTCAAAGTGGAAGTATGTTTTCTAAAATGGTCATCTAGACGTCGTTCTTTCGACTGAAATGACTACCTTTACAAAAACGACTTGTAACTTATTTTTCTGACTATAAACCTATAATTTTTCTGTTTATATTCATAAAATAGAGTTCAATATGAAACCATAGCAATTTGATTCACTCAAAACGGATTTAAAATGAAGAAGTTATGGGTAAAACAAGATTGGATAATTTTTCTCATTTTAGCTACGTGAAAATTGGTAACAAATCTATTCCAACCATAACTTAATTAACTTGTATTGTATATTATGTAATCTTGAGATACCATAGACATGTATACAATGTTTCGACCTATCATGTCGACACATCTATATATATTTCGGAACAACCATAGACACTCTATATGTGAATGTTGGAGTTAGCTATACAGGGTTGAGGTTGATTCCAAAATATATATAGTTTGAGTTGTGATCAATACTGAGATACGTATACACTGGGTCGTGGATTGATTCAAGATAATATTTATCGATTTATTTCTGTACATCTAACTGTGGACAACTAGTTGTAGGTTACTAACGAGGACAGCTGACTTAATAAACTTAAAACATCAAAATATATTAAAAGTGTTGTAAATATATTTTGAACATACTTTAATATATATGTATATATTGTTAGAGGTTCGTGAATCAACCAGTGGCCAAGTCTTACTTCCCGACGAAGTAAAAATCTGTGAAAGTGAGTTATAGTCCCACTTTTAAAATCTAATATTTTTGGGATGAGAATACATGCAGGTTTTATAAATGATTTACAAAATAGACACAAGTACGTGAAACTACATTCTATGGTTGAATTATCGAAATCGTATATGCCCCTTTTATTAAGTATGGTAATCTAAGAATTAGGGAACAGACACCCTAATTGACGCGAATCCTAAAGATAGATCTATTGGGCCTAACAAACCCCATCCAAAGTACCGGATGCTTTAGTACTTCGAAATTTATATCATATCCGAAGGGTGTCCCGGAATGATGGGGATATTCTTATATATGCATCTTGTTAATGTCGGTTACCAGGTGTTCACCATATGAATGATTTTTATCTCTATGTATGGGATGTGTATTGAAATATGAAATCTTGTGGTCTATTGTTACGATTTGATATATATAGGTTAAACCTATAACTCACCAACATTTTTGTTGACGTTTAAAGCATGTTTATTCTCAGGTTAATACTAAGAGCTTCTGCTGTTGCATACTAAAATAAGGACAAGATTTGGAGTCCATTTTTGTATGATATTGTGTAAAAACTGCATTCAAGAAACTGATTTCGATGTAACATATTTGTATTGTAAACCATTATGTAATGGTCGTGTGTAAACAGGATATTTTAGATTATCATTATTTGATAATCTACGTAAAGCTTTTTAAACCTTTATTTATGAAATAAAGGTTATGGTTTGTTTTAAAAATGAATGCAGTCTTTGAAAAATGTCTCATATAGAGGTCAAAACCTCGCAACGAAATCAATTAATATGGAACGTTTTTAATCAATAAGAACGGGACATTTCACTCGGGTCCCCTTTTGGCGTTCCAACGGACCTTGACAATTGGAATTCGGCTTTGTTTTAGCGTTTTGATGGAGTGGTCCACAATTTCAACCGGTTCTTCCACGAAATGAAGTTTGTCATCAATAGTAAGCTCCTCGAGAGGGATGAGGAGTTCGGGTTCGGCAAGGCACTTCTTCAAGTTCGATACATGGAAAGTAGGATGAACGGAGCTCAATTGAGGTGGCAGATCTAAACGATAAGCGACGGTTCCAACGCGCTCCAAAATCTCGAAAGGACCAATATACCGTGGATTTAGTTTCCAGCGTTTCTCGAAAAGGATTACACCTTTCCAAGGTGTGACTTTTAACATTACGCGATCACCGATTTGGAATTCGAGGTCGTTGCGTCTAGTGTCGGTATAGCTCTTTTGACGACTTCGGGCCATCCTAAGTCTATCTCGGATTTGAACGATCTTTTCGGTTGTTTCATGAATGAGTTCGGGTCTAGTGATTTGTGTGTCACCTACTTCGGCCCAACAAAGAGGTGAACGGCATTTTCGGCCATATAACGCTTCGAAAGGTGCGGTGTTGATACTCGCATGGTAACTATTGTTGTAGGAGAATTCGGCGAGAGGTAAGTGCTTGTCCCAAGCTTTTCCGAAATCGATAACACAAGCTCGTAACATGTCCTCCAAGGTTTGAATTGTGCTTTCGCTTTGTCCGTCAGTTTGCGGATGATATGCGGTGCTCATGTCTAAACGCGTTCCCAACGCTTCTTGTAAGGTACGCCAAAATCTAGAAACAAAATGGCCATCTTGGTCAGAAATTATCGATAAAGGTACACCATAACGGGCCACGATCTCTTTAATGTAAAGTTGTGCAAGTTTTTCCATGTTGTCGGTCTCCTTCATAGCGATGAAATGTGCGGATTTGGTAAGACGGTCAACAATATCCCAAATAGTATCATAACCGCCTACCGTCTTTGGTAGTTTGGTGATAAAATCCATCGTTATCCTTTCCCACTTCCATTGCGGGATCTCGGGTTGTTGAAGTAGTCCGGACAGTCTTTGATGTTTGGCTTTGACTTTGGAGCAAGTTAGGCACTTTCCAACATAAGTAGCAACGTCCCTCTTAATGTTCGGCCACCAATATTGCTCCTTGAGGTCGTGGTACATCTTATTGGCACCGGGGTGAATCGAATATCTCGACTTATGGGCTTCGTCTAAGATAAGGCTTCGTAGGTCCCCATAACTAGGTACCCAAATTCTTTCGGCAAAATATCAGAGTCCGATCTCCTTAACTTCTAATCGAGAGGTGAGGATGTTCAAGTTTTCGAGAGAGATGTTTTCATCTTTGAGAGCCTCGTCTTGGGCTACACGAATTTCGCTGTTGAGATTGGTGTGGATGGTGATGTTTAAAGCTCGGACACGAAGAGGCACCGCTCTTTCTTTTCAACTTAAGGCATCGGCTACTACATTTGCCTTCCTGGGATGGTAACGAAGCTCGCAATCGTAGTCGTTTAAGGTTTCAATCCACCGTCGCTGTCTCATGTTGAGTTGCTTTTGATCGAAGATGTGTTGGAGGCTTTTGTGATCAGTAAAGATGGTACTTTTGGTCCCATAAAGATAGTGACTCCACATTTTAAGTGCAAAGACAACGGCTCCGAGTTCAAGATCATGTGTCGTATAGTTCCGTTCATGAATTTTCAGTTGTCGAGAGGCATAAGCAATGACTTTCTTTCGTTGCATCAATACACACCCAAAATCATGTTTCGAGGCATCGCAATATACAACAAAATCATCATTACCTTCAGGAAGTGACAAGATAGGAGCAGTGGTTAACTTTATCTTCAAGATTTGGAATGCGGATTCTTGCCCGGTTGCCCAAATGAATTTCTTTCCCTTGCGAGTTAACGCGGTTAGGGGACGAGCAACCAAAGAGAAATTTTCAATGAATCTACGATAGTATCCGACAAGACCCAAGAATTGACGTATGTGAGTAGGAGTAGTATGAGTCTCCCATTTGCTAATGGCTTCGATTTTTGAAGGATCGACCTTAATACCTTGATCGCTTACAACATGACCAAGAAATTGAACTTCCTTCTACCAAAATTCACACTTGAAGAATTTGGCGTAGAGTCGTTCTTGTCTAATAAGTTCGAGTACGAGTCGGAGGTGTTGTTCATGCTCTTCTTCGCTTTTAGAATAGACCAAGATATCATCGATGAATACAATAACAAACTTGTCGAGATACGGTTTGCACACGCGGTTCATAAGATCCATGAACACCGCCGGTGTGTTAGTGAGACCAAATGGCATGACGAGGAATTCGTAACTACCATAGCGAGTATGGAAAGCGGTTTCGGAGACATCTTCCCCCTTAAACCTTAGTTGATGATAGCCCGAGCGGAGATCGATTTTTGAATATACACAAGACCCTTGTAGTTGATCAAAGAGGTCATCGATGTGCTGAAGAGTATACCGGTTTTTAACCATCAATTTATTTAGTTCACGATAATTGATGCACATTCGTAGGGATCCATCTTTCTTTTTAACAAACAAAATCGGAGCACCCCATGGTGAATGGCTAGGTTGGATAAAACTACGGTCAAGTAGTTCTTGGATTAGACTTTGCAATTCTTGCATTTCGGAGGGAGCAAGTCTATACGGTGCACGTGCTACGGGTGCGGCTCCCGGGATAAGATCAATTTGGAATTCTACCGGTCGATGAGGTGGAAGACCCGGCAATTCGTCAGGAAATACATCGGAAAAGTCACAAACAATTGGCACATCATTGATATGTTTCTCATCGGACTCGACTTTCTTAACGTGGGCAAGGATCGCAAAACAACCCTTACAAAATAGTTTTCTAACTTTAAGGCACGATTCGAGGTTGAGTCCAGTGCAACTCTTGTCGCCATAAACAAAGGTTCACCATTCTCGATAGGAATTCGGATTGCGTTAAGAACACAAAGGATGTGAGATAAAACAACCAATTCATACCAATTATTACATCGAAGCTCCCTAGTTCCATAGGTATCAAGTCAATTTCAAACTCTTTACCCAATAAGTTTAACGTACACCCCCGGTAATATTTGTCGGCACTCATTAGTTTCCCTTTGGCTACCTCAATAGTATATGTAGTATCTAAGGGGAGTGGTGGAGTGTGAAAAGCATGAGTTAAAGTCTTGGATACAAAACTCTTATCGGCACCCGAATCGAATAAACAAGTAACATAAGTGTTGTTGAGAAGAAATGTACCCGTGACTAGTTCATTGTCATCTCGGGCCTCCGCGGCGTTAATGTTGAAAGCTCGGCCGCGTGCGCTGGGGTTGGCTTTCTTCTTTGGGCATGCATTCCTAAAATGACCCGGTAGACCACATTCAAAACAAACACCCATCTTTGGTGCATTGGGCCCCTTTTGAGCGACGGGGGCGGCACTTCTACAATCATTGGCCACATGGCCACTCCTTTGACACTGGTGGCAAAACGGCTTGCCACATTCTCCATAATGATGCTTGTGGCATTTGTTGTAAAAAGGTTGAGTCCCGGCATAACTTTTCTTGCCGTCGGAAGTGAAAGGCTTTTTGGTGAAGGTGTTGTTGTTGTAGTTGTTTGATGGGGTGGCTTCCCATTTTATCTTGTTGCCACACGATTTATCCTCGACCTTAGGTGCCGGAACTACAATTTCGTCCACCGTTTCTATCAATTTGTAGGCCATATCCAAAGCTTCTTGGTGATTAGTGGGTTTGGATGACATTACCCCGTGTTTGATGTTCTTAGGGAGGCCATCCATGTAAAGTTCGACTCGGAGGGATTCGGGAGTCACAAGAGCCGAACAAATTAAGGCTAGTTCGGCAAACCGTTGATTATAAGTTTTGAGGCCGTTTCCGACCACTTTTAGAGTTCTTAGCTCTTGCTCGAGCTTGCGAGTCTCCTCACGTGGGAAGTATTCGGTGATCATCTTCCCCTTTAAGTCAGACCAAGAGAGAGCGTGGGCTTCATCGGTACCCACCGATTGTACATACGTGTTCCACCACGTGAGAACGATACCGGCAAAAGTGTGGGTGGAATATTTGACCTTGTCTTGGTCTCGGCAACTACTTATGCTAAAAACGGCTTCCGTTTGTTCGAACCATCGGGTGAGAGTAACCGGTCCCCTGATTTCATCGAAAGTATGAGGTTTGCACCCCATAAAAGCTTTGTAGGAGCATCCCTCGTTTGAATTTCTGGCTCCATTGTTGTTGTTGTTATTGTTGGGGTTGTTGGTGTTGGATGAGTGACCGACCATAGCCGCATCTACGGCAGTGGCGATCATTTGTTCAAGAGCTCGTTCGGGTGTTTCATGGCATGGTACACGGCGAGGAGGCATTGTTCCTTCAAAACATCGGAACGTCCATATGAGTCACCGTAATATAATCCCGGCAATTATATTACCCTAATTCATATGTGCATTCGACATTATCACATAAGGTCAAGATGGCGTGTCAATCAAATTAAACAATGTGAGATTAAGATGTAATAAGAGTTAGATACGAATAGAAGAGTTCAATTATAAATGCACAAGTAGTCAAGTAATTCCTACTTCAAGTCTATATGTCAGTTGTAGTCTAGACTCACCAATGTACCCTATGACTCGGGGTTGACACCAATGAACTCTAAATCCCTACAACCAATGCTCTGATACCATCTGTAGCGACCCGACAAAATGGTCATTGATGGCGCCGACTACATAGGTCCCGTTACGTGGTCATAAGTCTTTAAACAACGTTTTAGCAAAAGTACGTCGCATTCATTTCATAAGTAAAGAGGTTTCAAGTGTTACAAAGTAGTTCAAAGGCTAGTTACGTTATAATGTTTTAAGTACGAATGAAACCTTTGCGACACAAATTTAAGTAAAGTCAAAAGACGCTCCGTATGCATGTATACTCGACATCTAAGCAAGTATCAAAAAGTAGAGTGCGGAAGCATGTATCATTTAGCGTTCAAGGACCTGAGAAAACATATAGAAAACTATCAATGAAAAACGTTGGTGAAATCATAGGTGTAGTAGTAAACGTTATTTTTGAACCACAAGATTTTGTATTGCCATAACGTTGATTATCAAAATCTTTTTCATTCCAAAGTTGTTATACGTTTGTGGAGCACCCAATTATCAAGACTTAACTGTTCACGAACCCCATCATCATAGTGTTAGAACCTAAACTATATACTCGAAAATATATTTCATCCGCTAACGGTAGCGAACCGTCCGAATGAGGGCTTGTCAAGCCCATGTGATCACACAACATAAGTTCACGTTTACACCCTGCAAGTGTAACTAATGATAATTGAATTGAGGCCTTTTTGTTCTAACTCCACGTGAAATGTTTTTTCCGTACTTGTGTTCAAAGCATAAAATTATTATACGTATATGTTTCTCATCCCACAGTTTAAAGAGTAAAAGCTGTTGAAAAGGTGGGACTATGATCTCACCTTGGTTGCACGAATAGTATAATGTACTTCACAAAGTAACGTGTGCAAGAACGAATGCTAGTCTTGACCTAAACAAATAGGTTCATATTAATATCAGTAAACACGGTCGGTCAAAGTGTTCAATTAGTCCTATGGCTCGTTACGACTCGATAATATAGCATGTGAGTCACGTTGTCAAGTTTCATGCAAGATACAAGTATGAAAGCACGTTAGAACGATTGCATAAGTATTTGGTTAAGTTTGATCAAAAGTCAACTTTGGTCGGGTCAAAGTCAACGAAATAGTCAACACGTTCGGGTCGGGTCCCGAACTATTTTTCTGAGGTTTTTAATCATATATAAGCATGTTAGAACAAGTTACATGTGAATCGGAGGTGCGTAGCTTACTTAGAATTAAACGAAAAATGACCAACCAAATCAGAACCTGACAGTTCATCTGGACGGCGTCCAGATTTGCTGGACGGCGTCCAGATGTGAAGGCTTGGACGGCGTCCAGGAATTTGGACGGTGTCCAGATCAGTGCTCAGGTCTGACTGCTGAATTTGCACAAGTGCACGAACCAAAACCCAAACAAACACAATTTATGATCTACAAACAATCAAAACATGTATCTTATACTGTTGGAAAGGTAATTTGACGAGGAAAACAACTAAACACATTTCACCAATCAATCTACCACTTACAACAACCAAAACCGCATTTAATGCTCATCATTAATTGCATCCAAGTTCATAACTCTCATTTCATGATTCGGTGATCCATTTTACATGAATGATATTCCGTTTCAAAGGTAATTAAACATACATTGCAACTTAACACTTACAAGCAACATTGTCAAGCATTTAAGGCATCAAAATTCACATTGAAGACCACCAAACCCTAACCAAGAATCATAAACTCATGAATCATGTTAGTGAAGCTTACTTAATCAACCTACACATCAAAATGAAGCTAGTGATGCTAGTAACACATTTAATACATGAACTTTTAACATCTAACAACTTTTAAGCAACCAAATCACAAGATCAAACACACCAAATTCCAAGTTCATGCTAGTTACACTAAAACACAAGATCGAGCATACCAATCATATATTCATGTTAGACTTGAGCCATAAACACTAATTAACACTTTTATAAGTTAAAAACATCTAGAACAAAGAACCTAGTGATTTTAGAAAGTTACCCAAATGCAATAAAGTTGGTATGGATTCGAAGAGGAAGTTGCAAGGATCCTAAATATGCAATTTATTTTGAAAAATGATTGCTAGATTGCAAATAGATGATGATTCTTTGATTTGTAATTTGAGAGAAAAAGTTGGAAGTAAGAGAGAAGGTGAAGGGTGAATGAATGGAGGAGGGTGGAGTTGACTAGTTGACCTAGTCACCTCTTTGCCCTCTTGGCAAGTTTAGTCCCTCAAGTTTGATTCGGGTGCGTGAATTACCTAAACGAAATATTTTAAAACGCGTATTAACGGAAGGTGTTATAAATATATAACGGACTTTAAAATAGTCTAACGGACAGTAAACGGAAAAAGGCGGGATGTTACAGAGATACTCTGGAAATGAGAGAGAAAATGGTGTTTCGGACTGGTTCACCGGTAAGTGCTTCTGGTTCTTCGCCAAGAGGACAATGTGGTGGATGGAAGGGATCACCTTCTTCTTGTCTCCAATGATTAAGTAGACTACAAACCCATCCCCAATTCATCTAGAATTGATGTTGGCTGATTGGTTGATCCATTCCGGTTACACTGCTTTCGGAGCTCGAGTGGAAATCCATATCGGAATAGCTGTCAGAATCTAAGGAATTTGAACTAGATACGGGATCCATCTTGTGTAATCAGGGAAATGATTTTTGATATGAAATAGATTATAGGATTTAGATTGGTATTCTTTAATACATAATTTACATGTGTATATATAATATCAAAATTCCATAAATCACGGAGGAATCTTCGGAAGATGTCAGGCAAAGTTTACAGTAACAGATATGCTAAGATATGAATTCGTCTGTACACTATCTATGCAATAAATGCAGGAAAATGTGTCTAGACTTAAGAATGATAAGCAAGTAATTTCTGACAAGAAATGATAAGCAAAACTCGGCAAAAATAGATACGGTCATAGTCCAGACTCACTAATGCATCCTAACAATTACCAGTTAAACACACTAATGTAAATTCTGGTTCCCTATGACCTCAAGCTCGGATACCAACTGTAACGACCCGTCAAAATCGCTATTAACGCGGTACGTTATTTATTGATTTCATAGTGAGGTTTTGACCTCTATATGATACGTTTTGTAAACATTGCATTCTTTTGAAAAGGCACACCATAAATGAATATATAAATCCAAGTTTTTCGACATCTGATAATTTCTACGTATAGATAATCACCGTAAACAATAGTTTACAATACTACATTTGACAATACAGTCAAAATAAGTTACATGGTGATGATTTTGTGAATGCAAAGTTTTCTCGAATAAAGCATATGTAAAGTTTTCTCGAATAAAGCATATGCAAAGTTTTCTCGAATAAAGCATGTATGACTCTACGCACATAGCTTGTATAACGTATAAGCAAACAGCAGAAGACTTCTAGGAACCTGAGAATAAACATGGTTAAAAGTGTTAACACAAAGGTTGGTGAGTTCATAGTTTTAATGTTGCGCATAATCTATATATAAAGGTGGATCACAAGATTTCAGGTGTTTCATCCAGAAATGTTTATCAAAATATTCTACAAGATTGAGCACCCTGGTAACTAAACTTTAACGTATATATAATAAGTACCCCTGTTTTAACATACATGCAACCAACATGTACAATACACGCAAACCAACGTGTACTAAACTCAAATAGCATACGTCCGCTTTATAGTTCAGGATAGGGTCTCTATACCTGGAACGGACGGTGATGTCAAGCCCTATGGATCCATATACAACTACTCGCGCCCACCAATTCTTATAACTGGCAGTTACTAGTTACCAAAGCTAAGGAATTTTCGGTTCAAACTCAGTGTAGAATTTAGTATGCACTTGTATCCATTGCGTTTAAAATAAAGTGCATGTATTCTCAGCCCAAAAATATTGATTGCAAAAGCAATTAAAAAGGGAGCAAATGAAACTCACATATCAATATTGTGGTTCAATATTGTAGGAAAAGTATGCAGACGCAACGGAAATGATAAATGCAAGGTTGGCCTTTGATTCACGAACAATAACCCCGATCAATACCCATAAACTCCTTATTTAATACCCATGAATTCCTTAGCTTTAACCCGTTTTGAAAATCACCCGAGCATAACTCCGTCGTAGTATTTTATATAGTAATAATACTAATACTACTTAATAATAATACTAATAATAATAAGATTAATAATAATAATAATAATAATAATAATAATAATAATAATAATAATAATAAAAGAATCTTACGGAGTGTAGATATGAAAAAAAATTGATATGTGTGTTCGATCATTCATATATATATATATATATATATATATATATATATATATATATATATATATATATATATAGATTAATAAAATAATAATATAATAATTTTGAAATAAAATATAATAATATAAATATAATATAATAAAGTAATAATATAATAATAATTTAAAAAAATGTGTGAATTCATTTTGTCAATTTCTACCGACAGTTTTTACGGACCAGTATATCATACTCTGTTGCTAATAATTGACAGGTAAAAATATGGATAAAAATTCTACTTTTTATACTTGAATATATATATATATATATATATATATATATATATATATATATATATATATATATCTGTTTTGGTCTTGAGCTTTATAAAATTAGTTGTAAAAAGGTTCGTTTATAAAGTTTATACACGTAATACTTGTTTTCCTAGTTTTTGACTGGACAAATATATATAATATAATATTAATTTAAATATAATAATATAATAAATATAATAATATTGAAATAAAATATAATAATATAATAATAAATTTTGAATTCAAAGAATCGTAAATGTTTTAAAAAGTTGTATTTATCAAATACATTAGGGGTATATTATGTAACTTATTTCTATCAAGTCGCTTTCATGTGAATAGTAAATTAATTAATTTATTCATATGAATAGTAAATGAGTTAATTTCGATTTAACTATTAAGTTACATTGTTGTACGTTGTGCTTTACAGATTGTACATCTTTGATTTAATTGCATTTTTCTTATAAATTAAGAAAAATTACATCATAAAAATAAAACGATTAAATACGTAAAATTTTTAATTTGAAAATTGCATCATTCAATAGTAAATTTTTATCATTTCATATATAAATATTATTCGCATGTTTACGTATATATATATATACACACAATTATATAATTATCACAAGTTATGACGTTCGTGAATCGTCGGACAAACAAGGTGGTCAACCGTTATATAAAACTCATTTACAAAAGTTTTAAAACTTGTCAAAATGCATTGCTCTTCATGACGAAAATATTAAATCATATAGAGAATTGGTTTAAATAAGTCGAATTTTTTCGGGTCATCACACAAAATCAGTGCCTGAAGTTCATCATCAAACACAATCTCCACCGAGGCCAATCTTGTAATGAGATTGTTAAAATCATTGATATGATCTGCAGCACACGCACCTTCTTTCATCTTTTAGTTGAACAATTGACGCATTAGAAAAACCTTATTAGAGGCGTTAGGTTTTTCATACATGTTTGTAAGTGCCTTTAAGCACCCAAACGTAGTCTTCTCGTTAATAACGTTATATGCAACATTTTTTGCAAGAGACATCCTAACCGCCCCTAAAGCTTGGCGATCTAGGAGATCCCAATCTTCTTGTTTAACGTTATCAGGCTTCTTCTCTTCAAGTGGTAAGTGTAATTTTTCTGGTACAAATAGCCTTCTATTTGCATCTTCCAGAAACCAAAATATTTCCCATCGAACCGATCAATCCTAAACTTTCCTTCGTCCACCATCGTGCTCAATACGAACCTTGTGCTCTAGATACCAGTTGTTAGGAATTTATGGACCCAACAATGATCACCAACCAATAGATTGTGATCCCACAAACGACATACGGACAGAATAAATGCAAGAAAAGTAAAAGACACAAGAATTTACGTGGTTATATACAATCTGTATGATTGCTTTAGTCCACGGGCAACTAGAGAGCTTTTTTATTGATTTTTCGTACATAGGTTTACAGAATACAATGGGTATATGTGACACCCCCAAATAGGGCCTGGGGTATTTGTGACTAATTATATCAAATCACAATCTATATAAATGAGAACGACTCTATATGAGACATTATATTGAGTTTTTCAGCGGAAGATAAATAGATTACATTGTATATAATGAACAACGCATTAAATGTCTTTAATTGATATGATATGTAATGAAGACTCCAAGCATAGCAAGCAATCATCATCAATTTAGCAAGTGTAAGTCTTTCAAATTATTCATGAATGACTTGTTGAAATGTTGCTTTCAATTAGCAAATACACAACGGAAGCATTATGTAGATCCTGAGAATAAACATGCTAAAAAGTGTCAACCAAAAGGTTGGTGAGTTCATAGGTTTATCATAAATATGATTTCAATAATAGTGTTAGACCACAAGATTTAATAAAGTTGATATAGAAATATCAATATAAAGTGTTGATTGATATAGAAATACCAATCTAAAAGTAATGCTGAGTTTGTAATATCGTGACTAAACAAAAGTTACCCCGTGACACTTGTTATTCGTGTCGTTGAATCATTATTATGTAGTCAAAGACCAACGGTCAACTGACTAGAGACGTCACTCTCACTAGCGCTACTCACAATAACTAAGTTTGCATCTTATACCTCAGCAATTAACGATATTAAGGTGGGAATTTAGCATGACAAAGCATGTATATAGCATAAAAGTTTGAGTACTTGAGTCTAAACGTAAAACAGTTATAAAAGTTGCGCATGTATTCTCAGCCCAAAAATATATATAAAAAGGGAGCTATGAAAACTCACGATACGGTATTTCGTATTTTACGAGTATGATAGCACTTGAACAAGTACGGAGTTGTCCTCGGATTCACGAACCTATATTAAGTATATATATTAATACATATACTCGTAATTGAATAAATTTATATATGTTATTTCAATTGTTATATATTTCTGTAGTTTTATATATATATATATATATATATATATATATATATATATATATATATATATATATATATATATATGTTTGATTGGTATTATATTAAAAATACCTAATTTGTTATGTATGAATATTTATATAAAAATGTTAATATGTTTGTTATATAATTATATGAAATATAATTGTAGTATGTGAAATAAGTGTATTCAATGTACAAAATATTTATTTGTAAAAATAATAATTTCGATAATAATGATTTACTAATTATAATAATAATGGTAATAATAGAAATTATAATACAAATTATAGCTTTACTAATAACTATAAAGTAAAGATGATAGTAAAAACGATAATTTTTGTAAAAATGATAATAACGATAATACTTTTTAATAAAAATAATACTAATAAAGATAATCATATTAGTAATAATGATAACATTAATAACAGTACCTATAAACATAAAATGATACTAATACTAATAACAATGATAATAATAATAATCTGTATTGTTTTCAATATAATAATAATAATAATTCTAAATCATAATCATAATAATAATAAAAAAAATGATAATAATTAGTGGTAACTATACTTACTAGTAATGAAAATAATGACTTTAATACTTAGTGATAATAACAATAATGATTAATAACAATATTAATAATAATAATGATAATGATAATAATAATAATAATAATAATAATAATAATAATAATAATAATAATAATAATAATAATAATAATAATAATAATAATAATAAAAATAATAATAATAATAATAATAATAATGGTAATATTAATAATAATAATAAATGAGAAACTACCTCAAATAGATTTTCCAAAAAAAAATATTCATAGCCCGGACTCGAACCCGCGTCCTCTCGTTAACCCGCTAACACCCTCAACCATCACTCTGCTCGTCACATTTCTGATTAAGTCAGAAACCATAAAAATATATCCAGTATCTTTATCTGTTTATTCTTCTTCCTCTAAAATCGATCGAGGGTAAAACCAATTGTAATAACGAATTAAGACTTTGCTTTAGGCCTTGTTAACAAACAGAAACGACTCCTAATGTTTGATTGAATTAATTAAAATAGAAGAAAAGAAAATGGAGCAGTAGTAGACTCGCAAGAACACTTATGAACTAAATACGTGATTTTGGATTTAAGAGCTTTTTAGCTTATGATTTCTACATGAATTATCTTGCAAATCTCTCTTAGAAACTCTATGAATCCTCAATTGACCTTTGATAGTGCTCCAAATGAACATATATTTAGTCGCAATATCATCCCAATATGTAAAGTTGATAATGCTAAAAACGAACATATATTTCATAGCATTATTCCTCAAGAAAGACAAGCTTTTAGTTGCAATTGTTCTATTTACAAGTGATATTCGTTTAAATAATAAAAGGTGAAGACAAAAGACAGATTCGACGAATTGAAGACGCAAACGACCAAAAAGCTCAAAAGTACAAAAGACAATCAAAAAGGTTCCAATTATTGATAAGAAACGTCTCGAAATCACAAGAGTACAAGATTCAAAACGCAAAGTACAAGATATTAAATTGTACGCGAGGACGTTAGAAAATCCGGAACCGGGACCAGAGTCAACTCTTAACGCTCGACGCAACGGACTAAAAATTACAAGTTAACTATGTATATAAATATAATATAATATATAATTAATTATATTAATTATATATATATTATATATATATAATAAAAACCGTCGGCAGCAAGAAACTCCAAGGGTGTGAGCTGTAAATACCTCTCCGCGACTCGCGGAGTTTTAAGGGCATTTTGCCGCGAGTCGCGGAGCCCCAAATTTCAAGTCTGGCTATAAAGCCAACCGAATTCTGATCAAATTGAACACATCTTTTTCCGTAAATATATTAATTATATATTATATTATATATATATATAATAAAAACCGTCGGCAGCAAGAAACTCCAAGGGTGTGAGCTGTAAATACCTCTCCGCGACTCGCGGAGTTTTAAGGGCATTTTGCCGCGAGTCGCGGAGCCCCAAATTTCAAGTCTGGCTATAAAGCCAACCGAATTCTGATCAAATTTAACACATCTTTTTAGTTCCAATTCGTTTAAATAAATAAATGTAAAGACAAAGCACGAAGATTAAAGAATTGAAGAAAAAGTGTCACTAAAGCCTGAAAAGTGCCACTAAAGCCATAGTGCACTCAAAAGTCCCACTAAAAGTGAGTTAAAGACTTGCGCGGATTTTGGGAGTTAAGGAAAATAATTTTTTGTGCCACTAAATCGTTTTGAGGAATTGGAACTTCAAATTTTTCAGAAAGATTGACTAAATGATTCCTAACAATGCTGCACTTTTAGATTTTGAAATACGATTTGATATCGAGCTTTTGTAAAATTGGATTAAGAACAGGGGAACTAACGGTTTATTTTTATTTATTTTTTTGTTTAATTTAAATCAGATAGAAGCTATTAACTTATAATTGAACTCGAATCAATTTGTCAACAACAATGTGCTGTTTGATTGTTATGATATGTATTTGTGTAGACAACAACAAAATCAAAACCAGTAGAACAATTAAAATATATTAGGAACATAATTAAAAATCTAGATCGTGTTTTTTTAAAAAAAATTAAAAAGCAGAATAATCAGGAGTTTATAAATATAAAGTTGGATCACGTTTAAAAAAATAATCAAAAGCAGATATATATAATTAGAATTGCAGTTCACGATATATATAAAAATATAAACTGATTTATATAATCAGTACATTTAATTTGACTTTTTAATTGGTATAAATATATTAATAATACTAATTAATAATAATAATATTATTATTAATGATAAATAAGAATAATTAATATGACAATATTAATAAAAAAAATGATAATTTTAATTTTAATAATAATAATAATCATTATAGAATGTTAATAACACTTTTAATTAATAAATGTATTAAGAGTAAAGATATTTATAATAATCTTAATAATAATCTTATCACTTTTTAGTAAAAGTGATAATACTAATAATATTAATGTTTTTAATAATTATTAACAATAATGATAACATTAGTAATAGTTGTAATACTTTGTAAATGATGATAAATAATAATAGTAATATAACAAATTAATATTAATACTTAATCATTTATAAATAATGGCTCGTGAATCGTTGGAAACAGTCGAAGTTAAGTTCAAATTTAATTGAAAATTTTTCGGGTTGTCATAGTACCTACCCGTTAAAAGAAATTTCGTCCCGAAGTTTAGTTGTTGCCATCAATCGGCGTTGTTCGTACATAGACGAGGATATTTACATTTTATTTGGTCTTCACGTTCCCATGTATGCTCGGGGCCTTTCGTGAATTCCAACGGATATAATATTGTTCTGTTTCAAGCGTTTAAATCATATGAACCAAGATTTCTGTAGGTTTTTCTATAAAGTGCATTTTATTATTAATGCAGAGGTAATTCAAAGGAATAACAAGAGTGTCATTTGATTAGGTTATCCTCAAAGGGATGATGGTGTTATACAAGCATTTCAGTAAACTGAACACATGAAATGTGTTATGAATAATATTGAGCTCATTTAAAACCTTGAGCGTTTATGCCACAATATTAGGGCAGACAAATAGAGAGGAGTTCGTGAAAATCACAGTCATAAAATTTGACAGAGATCTTCATTGTTTACAACAAGAATATTTTAATGATGAATATAAGTTGAAAAATAAAGTTTTATCACTATTGAATAATATGGATAAAAAGATTCGATTATAGGAAGCATATAAACGAAGCTATCATAAAAGAGTGAATGAGAAAATTAAATGTTCGCCTTAACTTTTGACGTAGTCACAATTAATTTCCGGAATTCAAGGGATTAAAGGAAATCTTTGTAATCTATAAGATTTGATTCTTCGGTATTTACGGAATTTTGAGATTTCTTTGATTAAATGCGGTGAATTACCTCGATTGATGTGTTTGGAAATTTTGCTATAAATTAGCTTCTTCCGTTTCATTATCTTCACCACTTCTATACTTTCTTCCTAAATTCATACTTCCAAAAGATTTGTTAATATGCTCAATCCTGTATTGATACTTGTTATTATATTGACAAAATATGCAGTCATTCTTCTTTTTCTTTTACCACCAGAGGAATCTGTTTACTTCTACTATGCTCTTGGGGTTATAGTTGTAGTGACCCGAACTTTTCCATGTTTATATATATTAATTGAGATTGATATTTACATGATTAAATGTTTCCAACATGTTAAGCAATCAAACTTGTTAAGACTTGATTAATTGAAATATGTTTCATATAGACAATTGACCACCCAAGTTGACCGGTGATTCACGAACGTTAAAACTTGTAAAAACTATACGATGACATATATATGGTTATATATATAGTTAACATGATTTTATTATAAGTATGTATCCCATTAAGTATTTTAACAATGAGTTATATACATAAAAATGAGACTATTAATTTAAGAAACTCGAAAACGATATATATAACGATTATCGTTATAACAACGTCTTACTAGGTACATATGAATCATATTAAGATATTGATACACTTGGTTAATTATGTTAAATGATAAGTAAATATATTATTAAGTGTATTAACAATGAAATACATATGTAAAAATAAGACTACTAACTTAATGATTTCGAAACGAGACATATATGTAACGATTATCGTTGAAACGACATTTAACTGTTTATATATCATACTAAGATATATTATATATTATAATATCATGATAATATAACAATTTAACATCTAAATTGTTATAATAAATAATGGGTTAACAACATTCAACAAGATCGTTAACCTAAAGGTTTCAAAACAACATTTACATGTAACGACTAACGATGACTTAACGACTCAGTTAAAATGTATATACATGTAGTGTTTTAATATGTATTTATACACTTTTGAAAGACTTCAATACACTTATCAAAATACTTCTACTTAACAAAAATGCTTACAATTACATCCTCGTTCAGTTTCATCAACAATTCTACTCGTATGCACCCTTATTCGTACTCGTACAATACACAGCTTTTAGATGTATGTACTATTGGTATATACACTCCAATGATCAGCTCTTAGCAGCCCATGTGAGTCACCTAACACATGTGGGAACCATCATTTGGCAACTAGCATGAAATATCTCATAAAATTACAAAAATATGAGTAATCATTCATGACTTATTTACATGAAAACAAAATTACATATCCTTTATATCTAATCCATACACCAACGACCAAAAACACCTACAAACACTTTCATTCTTCAATTTTCTTCATCTAATTGATCTCTCTCAAGTTCTATCTTCAAGTTCTAAGTGTTCTTCATATATTCTACAAGCTCTAGTTACATAAAATCAAGAATACTTTCAAGTTTGCTAGCTCACTTCCAATCTTGTAAGGTGATCATCCAACCTCAAGAAATCTTTGTTTCTTACAGTAGGTTATCAATCTAATACAAGGTAATAATCATATTCAAACTTTGGTTCAATTTCTATAACTATAACAATCTTATTTCAAGTGATGATCTTACTTGAACTTGTTTTCGTGTCATGATTCTGCTTCAAGAACTTCGAGCCATCCAAGGATCCGTTGAAGCTAGATCCATTTTTCTCTTTTCCAGTAGGTTTATCCAAGGAACTTAAGGTAGTAATTATGTTCATAACATCATTCGATTCATATATATAAAGTTATCTTATTCAAAGGTTTAAACTTGTAATCACTAGAACATAGTTTAGTTAATTCTAAACTTGTTCGCAAACAAAAGTTAATCCTTCTAACTTGACTTTTAAAATAAACTAAACACATTTTCTATATCTATATGATATGCTAACTTAATGATTTAAAACCTGGAAACACGAAAAACACCGTAAAACCGGATTTACGCCGTCGTAGTAACACCGCGGGCTGTTTTGGGTTAGTTAATTAAAAACTATGATAAACTTTGATTTAAAAGTTGTTATTCTGAGAAAATGATTTTTATTATGAACATGAAACTATATCCAAAAATTATGGTTAAACTCAAAGTGGAAGTATGTTTTCTAAAATGGTCATCTAGACGTCGTTCTTTCGACTGAAATGACTACCTTTACAAAAACGACTTGTAACTTATTTTTCCGACTATAAACCTATACTTTTTCTGTTTAGATTCATAAAATAGAGTTCAATATGAAACCATAGCAATTTGATTCACTCAAAACGGATTTAAAATGAAGAAGTTATGGGTAAAACAAGATTGGATAATTTTTCTCATTTTAGCTACGTGAAAATTGGTAACAAATCTATTCCAACCATAACTTAATCAACTTGTATTGTATATTATGTAATCTTGAGATACCATAGACACGTATACAATGTTTCAACCTATCATGTCGACACATCTATATATATTTCGGAACAACCATAGACACTCTATATGTGAATGTTGGAGTTAGCTATACAGGGTTGAGGTTGATTCCAAAATATATATAGTTTGAGTTGTGATCAATACTGAGATACGTATACACTGGGTCGTGGATTGATTCAAGATAATATTTATCGATTTATTTATGTACATCTAACTGTGGACAACTAGTTGTAGGTTACTAACGAGGACAGCTGACTTAATAAACTTAAAACATCAAAATATATTAAAAGTGTTGTAAATATATTTTGAACATACTTTGATATATATGTATATATTGTTATAGGTTCGTGAATCAACCAGTGGCCAAGTCTTACTTCCCGACGAAGTAAAAACCTGTGAAAGTGAGTTATAGTCCCACTTTTAAAATCTAATATTTTTGGGATGAGAATACATGCAGGTTTTATAAATGATTTACAAAATAGACACAAGTACGTGAAACTACATTCTATGGTTGAATTATCAAAATCGAATATGCCCCTTTTTATTAAGTCTGGTAATCTAAGAATTAGGGAACAGACACCCTAATTGACGCGAATCCTAAAGATAGATCTATTGGGCCTAACAAACCCCATCCAAAGTACCAGATGCTTTAGTACTTCGAAATTTATATCATATCCGAAGGGTGTCCCGGAATGATGGGGATATTCTTATATATGCATCTTGTTAATGTCGGTTACCAGGTGTTCACCATATGAATGATTTTTATCTCTATGTATGGGATGTGTATTGAAATATGAAATCTTATGGTCTATTATTATGATTTGATATATATAGGTTAAACCTATAACTCACCAACATTTTTGTTGACGTTTTAAGCATGTTTATTCTCAGGTGATTATTAAGAGCTTCCGCTGTCGCATACTTAAATAAGGACGAGATTTAGAGTCCATACTTGTATGATATTGTGTAAAAACTGCATTCAAGAAACTTATTTTGTTGTAACATATTTGTATTGTAAACCATTATGTAATGGTCGTGTGTAAACAGGATATTTTAGATTATCATTATTTGATAATCTACGTAAAACTTTTTAAACCTTTATTGATGAAATAAAGGTTATGGTTTGTTTTAAAATGAATGCAGTCTTTGAAAAACGTCTCATATAGAGGTCAAAACCTCGCAACGAAATCAATTAATATGGAACGTTTTTAATCAATAAGAACGGGACATTTCAGTTGGTATCCGAGCGTTGGTCTTAGAGAACCAGAATTTTGCATTAGTGTGTCTTATCGAGTTTGTTAGGATGCATTAGTGAGTCTGGACTTCGACCATGTTTACTTGAAAAATGATTGCTTAACAAATTTTGTTGGAAACTATATATTTTTAACATGTGAATATTATGTGATATATTAATCTCTTAACGCGTTTGATATTATGTGATAGATGTCTACCTCTAGAACAAGTCCCATTGACTCACCTAATAATAATGAAGAGTCAAATGTAAATTGGAATGATTCATGGACTGATTCACAAGTTCCCGAAGAGGAACCGGGAGAAGAGTCGGAACCGGAAGAAGAATCGGAACCGGAAGAAGAATCGGAACCGGATGAAGAAATAGAACCGGTGGGGGAAATAATAAAACGGTTAAGTAAAAGAAAATCCTCAACCAACCGATCAAGGTTAATTATGGTCAATGGTGTTTCCGCCAAGGAAGCAAAATATTGGGAGGATTACCAATTCTCCGATGAATCGGATTCCGACGAGAATTCCGATGATGTTATAGAAATTACCCCAACTGAATTTAAAAAGGCAAAAGAAAATAATAAGGGAAAGGGCATAAAAATAGAGAAATCTAATTCCAACCCCGATGAACTTTATATGTATCGTCAACCCCCGAAGTCCTTAAGTTGTAACAATGACCCGGGAACCTCTAAACCACCAGGTTTTTCTAAACCAATGTGGATAACGACGGCTCGTATTAGGGGAACATCATATATCCCTAGAAACTTGGCAAAACGAACCAAAACCGAAGAAGAAGAAACAAGCGAGTCGGAATAAGATAGTTGTATTCGTGTGGTGTAATATAAGTAATATAGTGTGCTTATGCTTTATGATATATGTAAAAATTGCTTGTATTAATAAGTATTTTTTTTATGAATCTAACTCTTGTCTATTTTACAGTATAAAAACACAAAATGGATAGACAACCCAATATTTTAAGAGACCTACCCGGAGACATGATTGATGAAATCTTGTCTAGACTCGGTCAGAATTCTTCGGCACAACTATTTAAGGCGAGATCAGTTTGTAAGACATTCGAAGAACATTCCAAGAATGCCTTGGTTTATAAAAGGCTTTCGTTCGAAAGATGGGGGATATCACATTGGGAAATCCATAAGTTACGATGTGTTTACTTTGACGCATATATTGCGGCGAACCCAAATGCTATTTTACGCAATGGGTTAAGAAATTATTTTGACTCAATATATCCGAATATTGGACTTCGTGATTTAGAAAAAGCGGCTAACATGCAACATAAAGAAGCATGTTATGCTTACGGATTAGTAATGCTCGCTTCTCACCAAAGTGAGAACAAGAACATCGGGCTACAACTATTAAACAAAACGTTCCCACAAGTGACGGAGTCGGTAATTGGGGTAAGAAATGAGGTTTTTAGATTGTTACGGGACTGTTGGACATTACGTAACCCTCGTCCCTTTGACGATGTTACAACACGCTGTCTTATCAACGGCCATAACGGTTATGTTCCACAAGACCAAGGATGGGAAGTAGTCCTAGTAAAACCAGAATGCATGACTTATTTCTGGACGTATGAATTACGTGTCTTTATTGCCTTTGCTGAACGACTTGTATACTAGCTAGAATTATCTTCACAACTATCTTGTATCAAAGTTATTGTGTGCTATATTTCATGCTTTATGTAAAATAAGCGGTATTGTAAGTTTGTAAAATATTGTATAAAAGTTTGTACGTGAAATATTATTATAATCAGTTTTTCATATAGAATTGTAGTAGTTGAATTGTATATTAGCTACTAAGTATGAACTTAACGGGTAGGTACTACCCGAATTTAAACTTATAAAACGCTAATATGAAGAAAAAGCTTTTATAAATGAGTTCATATTATGCTACGAAATACTATTAACTACTCTTGATATTCTGTATGATTAACTTGTTCCATTTGACTATTTTGAAGGAAATGGCACCGACTACTCGACACACCGTGAATATGAATGAAGAGGAATTCCGTACTTTTCTAGCTTCAAACATAGCCGCAGTACAGGCTGCGCTACATACCAACAATAACCTTGGATCTAGCAGTACAGGAAATCGTGTAGGATGCACCTACAAAGAATTCACTGCCTGCAAACCTTTGGAATTTGATGGAACCGAAGGACCGATCGGATTGAAACGGTGGACTGAGAAGGTCGAATCGGTGTTTGCCATAAGTAAGTGTACTGAAGAGGACAAAGTAAAGTACGCTACGCATACCTTCACAGGTTCTGCGTTAACATGGTGGAATACCTATCTAGAGCAAGTGGGACAAGACGATGCGTACGCACTACCGTGGTCAGCATTCAAGCACTTGATGAACGAGAAGTACCGTCCCAGAACCGAGGTCAATAAGCTCAAGACAGAACTTAGAGGGTTACGAACTCAAGGATTTGATATTACCACGTACGAAAGACGATTCACAGAATTGTGCCTATTGTGTCCGGGAGCATTCGAAGATGAGGAAGAGAAGATCGACGCGTTTGTAAAAGGATTACCGGAAAGAATCCAAGAAGATATAAGTTCACACGAGCCCGCCTCCATACAACAGGCATGTAGAATGGCTCACAAACTAGTGAACCAGATTGAAGAAAGAATTAAAGAACAGACTGCTCAAGAGGCCAATGTGAAGCAAGTCAAAAGAAAGTGGGAGGAAAACGGTGATAAGAATCACCAATACAACAACAACAGCAATTACAACAATAATCGCAACAATTATCCCAACAATCGCAACATCAATTGCAACTACAACAAACGGCCCAACAACAACAACAACAACAACAACAACAACAACAACAACAACAACTACAACAATCATCCCAACAACAATAATAACCGCAACAACAACAACAATCAGAAGCAGCTATGCCAAAGGTGTGAAAAGTATCACTCGGGGTTCTGCACTAAATTTTGCAAAAAGTGTAAAAGAAATGGTCATAGCGCGGCGAAGTGTGAGTTCTACGGACCAGGGGTTAATAGAACGAAAGGAACAAATGGTTTCGGAACGAGTAATGGCGGAGCAAGTAGTGTCGGAGCAAGTTATGCCAATGTAGTTTGTTATAAATGTGGAAAACCGGGCCACATTATTAGAAATTGCCCGAACCAGGAGAACACGAATGGACAAGGCCACGGAAGAGTTTTCAATATTAATGCGGCAGAGGCACAAGAAGACCCGGAGCTTGTTACAGGTACGTTTCTTATTGACAATAAATTTGCTTACGTTTTATTTGATTCGGGTGCGGATAGAAGCTATATGAGTAGAGATTTTTGTGCTAAATTAAGTTGTCCATTGACGCCTTTGGATAGTAAATTTTTACTCGAATTAGCAAATGGTAAATTAATTTCAGCAGATAATATATGTCGGAATCGAGAAATTAAACTGGTTAGCGAAACATTTAAGATTGATTTGATACCAGTAGAGTTAGGGAGTTTTGATGTGATAATCGGTATGGACTGGTTGAAAGCAGAGATCGTTTGTTACAAAAATGCAATTCGCATTATACGAGAAAAAGGAAAACCCTTAATGGTGTACGGAGAAAAGGGCAACACGAAGCTACATCTTATTAGTAATTTGAAGGCACAAAAACTAATTAGAAAAGGTTGATATGCTGTTCTAGCACACGTCGAGAAAGTACAAACTGAAGAAAAGAGCATCAATGATGTTCCCATTGCAAAAGAATTTCCCGATGTATTTCTGAAAGAATTACAGGGATTACCCCCACATCGATCCGTTGAATTTCAAATAGATCTTGTACCAGGAGCTGCACCAATAGCTCGTGCTCCTTACAGACTCGCACCCAGCGAGATGAAAGAACTGCACAGCCAATTACAAGAACTTTTAGAGCGTGGTTTCATTCGACCAAGCACATCACCGTGGGGAGCTCCTGTTTTGTTTGTCAAGAAGAAAGATGGTACATTCAGGTTGTGTATCGACTACCGAGAGTTGAACAAACTTACCATCAAGAACCGCTACCCACTACCGAGAATCGACGACTTATTTGATCAACTACAAGGCTCATCTGTTTATTCAAAGATTGACTTACGTTCCGGGTATCATCAAATGCGGGTGAAAGAAGATGATATTCCAAAGACTGCTTTCAGAACACGTTACGATCATTACGAGTTTATGGTCATGCCGTTTGGTTTAACTAATGCACCAGCTGTGTTCATGGACCTTATGAACCGAGTGTGTGGACCATACCTTGACAAGTTTGTCATTGTTTTCATTGATGACATACTTATTTACTCAAAGAATGACCAAGAACACGGTGAACATTTGAGAAAGGTGTTAGAAGTATTGAGGAAGGAAGAATTGTACGCTAAGTTTTCAAAGTGTGCATTTTGGTTGGAAGAAGTTCAATTCCTCGGTCACATAGTGAACAAAGAAGGTATTAAGGTGGATCCGGCAAAGATAGAAACTGTTGAAAAGTGGGAAACCCCGAAAACTCCGAAACACATACGCCAGTTTTTAGGACTAGCTGGTTACTACAGAAGGTTCATCCAAGACTTTTCCAGAATAGCAAAACCCTTGACTGCATTAACGCATAAAGGGAAGAAATTTGAATGGAATGATGAACAAGAGAAAGCGTTTCAGTTATTGAAGAAAAAGCTAACTACGGCACCTATATTGTCATTGCCTGAAGGGAATGATGATTTTGTGATTTATTGTGACGCATCAAAGCAAGGTCTCGGTTGTGTATTAATGCAACTAACGAAGGTGATTGCTTATGCGTCTAGACAATTGAAGATTCACGAACAAAATTATACGACGCATGATTTGGAATTAGGCGCGGTTGTTTCTGCATTAAAGACTTGGAGGCACTACTTATATGGGGTCAAAAGTATTATATATACCGAACACAAAAGTCTTCAACACATATTTAATCAGAAACAACTGAATATGAGGCAGCGTAGGTGGATTGAATTATTGAATGATTACGACTTTGAGATTCGTTACCACCCGGGGAAGGCAAATGTGGTAGCCGATGCCTTGAGCAGGAAGGACAGAGAACCCATTCGAGTAAAATCTATGAATATAATGATTCATAATAACCTTACTACTCAAATAAAGGAGGCGCAACAAGGAGTTTTAAAAGAAGGAAATTTAAAGGATGAAATACCCAAAGGATCGGAGCAGCATCTTAATATTCGAGAAGACGGAACCCGGTATAGGGCTGAAAGGATTTGGGTACCAAAATTTGGAGATATGAGAGAAATGGTACTTAGAGAAGCTCATAAAACCAGATACTCAATACATCCTGGAACGGGGAAGATGTACAAGGATCTCAAGAAACATTTTTGGTGGCCGGGTATGAAAGCCGATGTTGCTAAATACGTAGGAGAATGTTTGACGTGTTCTAAGGTCAAAGCTGAGCATCAGAAACCATCAGGTCTACTTCAACAACCCGAAATCCCGGAATGGAAATGGGAAAACATTACCATGGATTTCATCACTAAATTGCCAAGGATTGCAAGTGGTTTTGATACTATTTGAGTAATAGTTGATCGTCTCACCAAATCAGCACACTTCCTGCCAATAAGAGAAGATGACAAGATGCAGAAGTTAGCACGACTGTATTTGAAGGAAGTCGTCTCCAGACATGGAATACCAATCTCTATTATCTCTGATAGGGATGGCAGATTTATTTCAAGATTCTGGCAGACATTACAGCAAGCATTAGGAACTCGTCTAGACATGAGTACTGCCTATCATCCACAAACTGATGGGCAGAGCGAAAGGACGATACAAACGCTTGAAGACATGCTACGAGCATGTGTTATTGATTTCGGAAACAGTTGGGATCGACATCTACCGTTAGCAGAATTTTCCTACAACAACAGCTACCATTCAAGCATTGAGATGGCGCCGTTTGAAGCACTTTATGGTAGAAAGTGCAGGTCTCCGATTTGTTGGAGTGAAGTGGGGGATAGACAGATTACGGGTCCGGAGATTATACAAGAAACTACCGAGAAGATCATCCAAATTCAACAACGGTTGAAAACCGCCCAAAGTCGACAAAAGAGCTACGCTGACATTAAAAGAAAAGATATAGAATTTGAAATTGGAGAGATGGTCATGCTTAAAGTTGCACCTTGGAAAGGCGTTGTTCGATTTGGTAAACGAGGGAAATTAAATTCAAGGTATATTGGACCATTTAAGATTATTGATCGTGTCGGACCAGTAGCTTACCGACTTGAGTTACCTCAACAACTCGCGGCTGTACATAACACTTTCCACGTCTCGAATTTGAAGAAATGTTTTGCTAAAGAAGATCTCACTATTCCGTTAGATGAAATCCAAATCAACGAAAAACTTCAATTCATCGAAGAACCCGTCGAAATAATGGATCGTGAGGTTAAAAGACTTAAGCAAAACAAGATACCAATTGTTAAGGTTCGATGGAATGCTTGTAGAGGACCCGAGTTCACCTGGGAGCGTGAAGATCAGATGAAGAAGAAATACCCGCATCTATTTCCAGAAGATTCGTCAACACCTTCAACAGCTTAAAATTTCGGGACGAAATTTATTTAACGGGTAGGTACTGTAGTGACCCGAACTTTTCCAAGTTTATATATATTAATTGAGATTGATATTTACATGATTAAATTTTTCCAACACGTTAAGCAATCAAACTTGTTAAGACTTGATTAATTGAAATATGTTTCATATAAACAATTGACCACCCAAGTTGACCGGTGATTCACGAACGTTAAAACTTGTAAAAACTATACGATGACATATATATGGTTATATATATAGTTAACATGATTTTATTATAAGTATGTATCTCATTAAGTATTTTAACAATGAGTTATATACATAAAAATGAGACTATTAATTTAAGAAACTCGAAAACGATATATATAACGATTATCGTTATAACAACGTCTTACTAGGTACATATGAATCATATTAAGATATTGATACACTTGGTTAATTATGTTAAATGATAAGTAAATATATTATTAAGTGTATTAACAATGAAATACATATGTAAAAATAAGACTACTAACTTAATGATTTCGAAACGAGACATATATGTAACGATTATCGTTGAAACGACATTTAACTGTTTATATATCATACTAAGATATATTATATATTATAATATCATGATAATATAACAATTTAACATCTCAATTGTTATAATAAACAATGGGTTAACAACATTCAACAAGATCGTTAACCTAAAGGTTTCAAAACAACATTTACATGTAACGACTAACGATGACTTAACGACTCAGTTAAAATGTATATACATGTAGTGTTTTAATATGTATTTATACACTTTTGAAAGACTTCAATACACTTATCAAAATACTTCTACTTAACAAAAATGCTGACAATTACATCCTCGTTCAGTTTCATCAACAATTCTACTCGTATGCACCCGTATTCGTACTCGTACAATACACAGCTTTTAGATGTATGTACTATTGGTATATACACTCCAATGATCAACTCTTAGCAGCCCATGTGAGTCACCTAACACATGTGGGAACCATCATTTGGCAACTAGCATGAAATATCTCATAAAATTACAAAAATATGAGTAATCATTCATGACTTATTTACATGAAAACAAAATTACATATCCTTTATATCTAATCCATACACCAACGACCAAAAACACCTACAAACACTTTCATTCTTCAATTTTCTTCATCTAATTGATCTCTCTCAAGTTCTATCTTCAAGTTCTAAGTGTTCTTCATATATTCTACAAGTTCTAGTTACATAAAATCAAGAATACTTTCAAGTTTGCTAGCTCACTTCCAATCTTGTAAGGTGAACATCCAACCTCAAGAAATCTTTGTTTCTTATAGTAGGTTATCATTCTAATACAAGGTAATAATCATATTCAAACTTTGGTTCAATTTCTATAACTATAACAATCTTATTTCAAGTGATGATCTTACTTGAACTTGTTTTCGTGTCATGATTCTGCTTCAAGAACTTCGAGCCATCCAAGGATCCGTTGAAGCTAGATCCATTTTTCTCTTTTCCAGTAGGTTTATCCAAGGAACTTAAGGTAGTAATTATGTTCATAACATCATTCGATTCATATATATAAAGTTATCTTATTCAAAGGTTTAAACTTGTAATCACTAGAACATAGTTTAGTTAATTCTAAACTTGTTCGCAAACAAAAGTTAATCCTTCTAACTTGACTTTTAAAATCAACTAAACACATGTTCTATATCTATATGATATGCTAACTTAATGATTTAAAACCTGGAAACACGAAAAACACCGTAAAACCGGATTTACGCAGTCGTAGTAACACCGCGGGCTGTTTTGGGTTAGTTAATTAAAAACTATGATAAACTTTGATTTAAAAGTTGTTATTCTGAGAAAATGATTTTTATTATGAACATGAAACTATATCCAAGAATTATGGTTAAACTCAAAGTGGAAGTATGTTTTCTAAAATGGTCATCTAGACGTCGTTCTTTCGACTGAAATGACTACCTTTACAAAAACGACTTGTAACTTATTTTTCTGACTATAAACCTATACTTTTTCTGTTTAGATTCATAAAATAGAGTTCAATATGAAACCATAGCAATTTGATTCACTCAAAACGGATTTAAAATGAAGAAGTTATGGGTAAAACAAGATTGGATAATTTTTCTCATTTTAGCTACGTGAAAATTGGTAACAAATCTATTCCAACCATAACTTAATCAACTTGTATTGTATATTATGTAATCTTGAGATACCATAGACACGTATACAATGTTTTGACCTATCATGTCGACACATCTATATATATTTCGGAACAACCATAGACACTCTATATGTGAATGTTGGAGTTAGCTATACAGGGTTGAGGTTGATTCCAAAATATATATAGTTTGAGTTGTGATCAATACTGAGATACGTATACACTGGGTCATGGATTGATTCAAGATAATATTTATTGATTTATTTATGTACATCTAACTGTGGACAACTAGTTGTAGGTTACTAACGAGGACAGCTGACTTAATAAACTTAAAGCATCAAAATATATTAAAAGTGTTGTAAATATATTTTGAACATACTTTGATATATATGTATATATTGTTATAGGTTCGTGAATCAACCAGTGGCCAAGTCTTACTTCCCGACGAAGTAAAAACCTGTGAAAGTGAGTTATAGTCCCACTTTTAAAATCTAATATTTTTGGGATGAGAATACATGCAGGTTTTATAAATGATTTACAAAATAGACACAAGTACATGAAACTACATTCTATGGTTGAATTATCGAAATCGAATATGCCCCTTTTTATTAAGTCTGGTAATCTAAGAATTAGGGAACAGACACCCTAATTGACGCGAATCCTAAAGATAGATCTATTGGGCCTAACAAACCCCATCCAAAGTACCGGATGCTTTAGTACTTCGAAATTTATATCATATCCGAAGGGTGTCCCGGAATGATGGGGATATTCTTATATATGCATCTTGTTAATGTCGGTTACCAGGTGTTCACCATATGAATGATTTTTATCTCTATGTATGGGATGTGTATTAAAATATGAAATCTTGTGGTCTATTATTATGATTTGATATATATAGGTTAAACCTATAACTCACCAACATTTTTGTTGACGTTTTAAGCATGTTTATTCTCAGGTGATTATTAAGAGCTTCCGCTGTCGCATACTTAAATAAGGACGAGATTTGGAGTCCATGCTTGTATGATATTGTGTAAAAACTGCATTCAAGAAACTTATTTTGTTGTAACATATTTGTATTGTAAACCATTATGTAATGGTCGTGTGTAAACATGATATTTTAGATTATCATTATTTGATAATATACGTAAAACTTTTTAAACCTTTATTGATGAAATAAAGGTTATGGTTTGTTTTAAAATGAATGCAGTCTTTGAAAAACGTCTCATATAGAGGTCAAAACCTCGCAACGAAATCAATTAATATGGAACGTTTTTAATCAATAAGAACGGGACATTTCAATAGTGTTTTTAATTCTCCCGTGTCTTTATGTTCCTATACGCATTGATATACACGGTTTGTAATTTCCGTGTTATTATCGGGCTTTATATTTTCCCTTATATGTCGGAGCTCTTTGCCTTTTTATTCTCCTCTCGACTCTAAGTAAAGCGAGTAATGGTCCAGCATTTGTAGGTATGAAGTTTCGAATGATCATAATATACTAAGCATGAAGAGATGTAATAGCATGATTTGACTTGTTAAATTACCAGAATTACTAAGGATAGAACTATCAAGAATATATGTTCTTGATATGTTCAGAGGTTAAGTAGAATGTAAGAGTCGTGTAACATGGTAAATGATGATTATAAAGTCTATGAATCATCATCTTCCATTAAAATTTAGCATGACTTACTGTAATATAATCACGTTGGCCTGACGTCATTATATTATACTAACTCATGCTTCAATTCTCAACACTTCTTCAAAACATTTATAATTTAAACTTGAATTTTACAGAATATAGAAACTAAAACAGTTTCCTTTATGATGTGATAAAGATATCGCAAAGAGATAATTAATTGCGGTCAAGAATCGTTATGAAGATATCTTTAGAAATATAGATGATATTTATAACGAAAGATACGATGATATCTTAGAATTTCTAAGATCGAATGATAATGAGGAAAATTCATCCTTAAAGATTTAGAATGCGTAAAAAGATCTTCTGTGGTTTTCATCAGAAATCGAATCATCTAGATTCTTTGATTACAGGTTTAGTCCTTGTGCTTTGTCCACAGCTTCCTTCATGGTTTGCTCAATCTGTTTTTCAGTTCCAAATCTGAGCTTTTTCAATGCGTCATTCTTTATCATTAAACTTTTGGCCATTAAGACCATCTATAGCTTTTGCTGCTTCGTCAGCATTCTCAAGGTTAACGAATTTGAATCATTGATTACCAATCCGAGGTGGTTTCAAGAAATTTTATTTTTTTAGATGATTAAACGCTGATTGTAATTGTCGACGGATCTAATGGTTGACAAATAGGCGTTGTTGATTTCAAAAGTAATGAATGATAATTTCGGTGGTTTGATGTGATAATTCATCATAGAATACGAATGAATATAATTCATGAATGTAGTGATCTTTAGGAAGATAACACTTGCTAAAGCTTTACTTAAATTCCGATATGTCAAAATCAGAATATGAAATTGAAAATGGTTGTTCTTTAGTGAACGGTTTTATATGTGGATGTAAGTAGTATAGTTAATAATTGTTGAATCAGAATAGAAGAATGTACAATGTAATATATTACTGTGAGATATAAATATGTCTCGGTTATTACCTACCCGTTAAAATATTTTCACAATTAACAGTTTGTACAAAAGAATGTTACAATCTTTATGAAGATATACGTTAATATATGTATTCTTCAGATATAATATAGATTTAATGAGTTAATATAATATTAAACTCATTTGATTTGTGGTTGAAACGAGAATAAATAATCTTCAAAACTTTAGAGATTTCATAATTGTCGCGGATTAAATGAAGTTATGAATCAATACTTCATCGTTCATTGTATTGATATACCTCGGTATATGATGTTGGTGCTCGTGAAATCCTTGTGAAATTCACAAGACACGAATAATGTTTTTCTAAAAAGTTTCGAGTATATCGAAAATGAAAGTATACAATCAATCTTGTATTTGAGTAATACACTTGGTTTATTATGAAATGGAGTTTATTTTGCTGAAGCAGTGATTAACGATTGTTAAGTTATTAACAAAAGATGTACATCATAGAATATTAGTGATATGAATTAACCAAGTAGTACATACTAGTTAAGATTCACACGTAATAGCTTAGTACGAAAAGATTTATTGTTGTTCTAATATATATATATATATATATATATATATATATATATATATATATATATATATATATATATATATATATATATAAAGTATACATATATAATTCTTCAGGAAGAATGAGTCAATACATCTTAACTCATTATTACTAATATTCCTTGATATCTATGGGGCGTATGATGTTGATGTTTGAGGTACTGAGTGTGATGTTGAGGCGTGGAATGCGGATGTTATTGGTGATGCTGATGGTACTGGTGGTACTGGTTATGCTGCTGGTGCTGCTGCTGGTGTTCGTAGGTTTCGCACCATATTCTCCAGAGCCACTACTCGAGCGCGAAGCTCATTGACTTCTTCTATTATTCCGGGATGATTGGCGGTTCGGACAAGCGGATGAATAAGATCTAGAATTCTAGATATTATATATTCGTGACTGGATATCCTGGAAATGAGGGTGAAAATAGTGCTCCGAACGGGTTCGCCGGTAAGTGCTTTAGGTTCTTCACCAAGAGGTGAATTCTGTTAGTGGAAGGGATCACCTTCTTCTTGTCTCCATTGATTAAGTTTACTACGAACCCATCCCCAATTCATCCAAAATAGATGATGGCTGATTGGTTCGTTTGTTCCGGTTACGCTGTCTGTGGAGCTCGAGGAATCAAGTGAGAAATCCATATTATGTGTTTGGAATTAGGGTTTGATATGAAATGGGTGTTGAATATTGAATGATATATTTGTTTCCTTGAATACGTATATATAGCAAAAAGATTTCCGTAATTTACGGAGAAAATTTAGGAAAAGTGTTAGACAGGGTCTATTGAGATAGATATGATAAGATATAATAAGATATGATGTGTCTATACTCCAATAATGGCAGTATGACGTGTCGAGATCATAAAATGATAAGCATGTAATCTGATAATCTTTCGATTTAAAGACTTTCAATTCGTAATGGCCTATTCAAGTCTAGGGGCTTGAGCTATAGGATCCTTTAAATCGGTAATCCAAACCCTTCCATTCTAGAGTTTCGTAGACGCCATCCGTCAAAAAATTTCAATGATCAAGAATAACGAGAAATCAAAGATTTAAAAGTAATGAATATTAGTAGTGATTATAATGTCTTTGAGAGTCTCAATAACTCAATGACATTTTTCGGTTCGCAAACCGATGCATAAAGGCATAAGGCATATAGGTACGTGATATAACAGGGAGTTATATACGTTTGAGTATGAATAGTAACAAATATAGGAGTTTCAAAATTCATGGATAATATTTCATGTAATACATATGTAATACACAAACCATGATAGATGACTTAAGAATGTCATGAATTTTAGAAATCATAGTGTCGCATTTAGATGCGGTGGCATAATTGGATAATACTTAGGGGAATTAGCAGAGTTCTTAGATTGGCTCGGCATTCTAAGATAAGTAAAGTTCCAAAAGTATAGTGTAGCATTTAACAATTAAAGGTAACAATTAAAGGCACTATAGTCAAGGAAAGTTGTAGTCCTACATTGCTAAGGTACCTAATTGTATAAGGCACACTTAAAATGCAATCCTGGTTCTCTACAACAGTACTGCTCTGATACCAATATGTCACACCCCAAAATAGGGCATGGGGTATTTGTGACTAATTATATCAAATCATAATCAGTATAAATGAGAACGACTCTATATGAGACGTTATATTGAGTTTTGCAGCGGAAGATAAATAGGTTACATTGTATATAATGAACAACGCATTAAATGTCTTTAATTGATATGATATGTAATGAAGACTCCAAGCATAGCAAGCAATCATCATCAATTTAGCAAGTGTAAGTCTTTCAAATTATCTATGAATGACTTGTTGAAATGTTGCTTTCAATTAGCAAATACACAGCGGAAGCGTTATGTAGAACCTGAGAATAAACATGCTAAAAAGTGTCAACCAAAAGGTTGGTGAGTTCATAGGTTTTATCATAAATATGATTTCAATAATAGTGTTAGACCAAAAGATTTAATAAAGTTGATATAGAAATATCAATATAAAGTGTTGATTAATATAGAAATACCAATCTAAAAGTAATGCTGAGTTTGTAATATCACGACTAAACAAAAGTTACCCCGTGACACTTGTTATTCGTGTCGTTGAATCATTATTATGTAGTCAAAGACCAACGGTCAACTGACTAGAGACGTCACTCTCAGTAGCGCTACTCACAATAACTAATTTTGCATCTTATACCTCAGCAATTAACGATATTACGGTGGGGATTTAGCATGACAAAGCATGTATATAGCATAAAAGTTTGAGTACTTGAGTCTAAACGTAAAACAGTTATAAAAGGTGTGCATGTATTCTCAGCCCAAAAATATATATAAAAAGGGAGCTATGAAAACTCACGATACTGTATTTCGTATTTTACGAGTATGATGGCACTTGAACAAGTACGGAGTTGTCCTCGGATTCACGAACCTATATCAAGTGTATATATTAATACATATACTCGTAATCGAATAAATTTATATATGTTATTTCAATTGTTATATATTTCTGTAGTTTTATATATATATATATATATATATATATATATATATATATATTTATATTTATATTTATATAAATATATATATATATATATATATATATATATATATATATATATATATATATATATATATATATATATATATATATATATATATATATATATATATATATATATATATATATGTTTGATTGGTATTATATTAAAAATACCTAATTTGTTATGTATGAATATTTATATAAAAATGTTAATATGTTTGTTATATAATTATATGAAATATAATTGTAGTATGTGAAATAAGTGTATTCAATGTACAAAATATTTATTTGTAAAAATAATAGTTTCGATAATAATAATTTAATAATTATAATAATAATGGTAATAATAGAAATTATAATACAAATTATAGCTTTACTAATAACTATAAAGTAAAGATGATAGTAAAAACGATAATTTTTGTAAAAATGATAATAACGATAATACTTTTTAATAATAATAATACTAATAAAGATGATCATATTAGTAATAATGATAACATTAATAACAGTACCTATAAACATAAAATGATTCTAATACTAATAACAATGATAATAATAATTATCTGTATTGTTTTCAATATAATAATAATAATTCTAAATCATAATCATAATAATAATAAAAAAATTGATAATAATTAGTGGTAACTATACTTACTAGTAATGAAAATAATGACTTTAATACTTAGTGATAATAACAATAATGATTAATAACAATATTAATAATAATAATGATAATGATAATAATAATAATAATAATAATAATAATAATAATAATAATAATAATAATAATAATAATAATAATAATAATAATAATAATAATAATAATAATAATAATAAATGAGAAACTACCTCAAATAGCTTTTCCAAAAAAAAATATTCGTAGCCCGGACTCGAACCCGCGACCTCTCGTTAACCCGCTAACACCCTCAACCATCACTCTGCTCGTCACATTTCTGATTAAGTTAGAAACCATAAAAATATATCCAGTATCTTTATCTGTTTATTCTTCTTCCTCTAAAATCGATCGAGGGTAAAACCAATTGTAATAACGAATTAAGACTTTGCTTTAGGCCTTGTTAACAAACAGAAACGACTCCTAATGTTTGATTGAATTAATTAAAACAGAAGAAAAGAAAATGGAGTAGTAGCAGACTCGCAAGAACACTTATGAACTCAATACGTGATTTTGGATTTAAGAGCTTTTTAGCTTATGATTTCTACATGAATTATCTTGCAAATCTCTCTTAGAAACTCTATGAATCCTCAATTGACCTTTGATAGTGCTCCAAATGAACATATATTTAGTCGCAATATCATCCCAATATGTAAAGTTTTTAGTTGTAATTATTTTATTTTTAAGTTATAATCGTTTAAATAAATAAATGTGAAGACAAAGCACGAAGATTAAAGAATTGAAGAAAAAGTGCCACTAAAGCCTGAAAAGTGCCACTAAAGCCATAGTGCACTCAAAAGTGCCACTAAAAGTGAGTTAAAGACTTGCGCGGATTTTGGGAGTTAAGGAAAATAATTTTTTGTGCAAATTACAAATTGCAAAACGCAAAGTACAAGATATTAAATTATACGAAAGGACGTTCGAAAATCCGAAACCGGGACCTGAGCCAACTATCAACGCCCGACGTAACGGACCTAAGATTACAAGTCTACTATGCACAAGAATAAAATATAATATATAAATAATTATATAAATTATTTATATATTATAAATATATATATTAAATCATGTCGACAAGCTATGAGACAAAGGATCCTGAGCTGGAAAACCAGGCCATGCGATCGCATGGCCAGCATGAGATAATCTCATGCGATCACATGAGCCAAAAAGGCTGGCCACATTCTTATAAAAGCCAGCGAATTCGATGTATTTTACACACCATCAATCTATCTCTCTGTCTATAATATATATATATATATATATATATATATATATATATATATATATATATATATATATATATATATATATATATATATATATATATATATATATATATATATATATATATATATATATATATTAGTTTGGGTAATGTAAAAGTTATTTTACGGGTTTTAAAGTCGAAATTCTGTCCGTGTAAAGCTACGCGATAAATAATCAATGTAAGTTATATTCTCCTTTTTAAATTAATGTCTCGTATTTAAGTTATTATTATGCTTATTTGAGCCGAAGTAATCGTGATGTTGGGCTAAATATTAAGACGGGTTATTGGGCTTTGGACCATAATTGGGGTTTGGACAAAAGAACGACACTTGTGGAAATGGGACTATGGATTATTAATGGACTTTATATTTGATTAATATAGAGATTTACAATTTGACGTAGTTATATATAACCACATACGCTTGATCGGGTACGGTAGGCGGGATATTTATAAATACTAATAATTGTTCATTTGACCGGAAACGGGGGATGGATTAATAGTCAATGGACTCATTAAAACAGGGGTGGATTACATATAAGGGTAATTGGTGTAATTGTTAATAAAGTATTAAAACCTTGGATTACACGCAGTCGATAACCTGGTGTAATCATTAAACAAAGTATTAAGACCTTATTATGGTTTAAATCCCCAATTAGTTGAAATATTCGACTTCGGGTATAAGATTAATTTGGCGAAGACCCTCGCACTTTATAATTATGACCGATGGACTATTATGGACAAAACCAGATGGACTTATCGAATAATCCAGGATAAAGGACAATTAACCCAGGGTAATAAATTAAATCAAAACGTCAAACATCATGATTATGAAAGTTTAAATAAGCATAATATATTTTATTTCATATTTCCTCGTACTTTTATTTATTGTTATTTTAATTATTGTTATTTATTTTATCGTTAGTTAAATATTTTCATTTACTTTACTCTTCGCTTAAAATATAAAATCGACAAACCGGTCATTAAACGGTAAAAACCCCCTTTTTATAATAATAATAATTGTAATATATGTATATTTATATATTGTACAAATATAGTTATATAAAAATATAGTGTAAAATAAGCCGTCTTCCTGTGGAACGAACCGGACTTACTAAAAACTATACTACTCTACGATTAGGTACAATGCCTATTGTGTTGTAGCAAGGTTTAGGTATTTCTACTCTATAAATAAATAAATAACTTGTGTAAAATTGTATAGTATTTAATAGTATTTCGTAGTAAAATATTATAGTATTTAGTACCCCTTCGCTGCATCATCAACCTTGAAACCTCAAATTGAATTCGAATTTCGCTATTGAACACTCGGTTTGACTTTAAAAATTAAAGTTTGACCTCGAAATTAAAAATCGTTTTGAGGAATTGGAACTTCAAATTTTTCAGAAAGATTGACTAAATGATTCCTAACAATGCTGCACTTTTAGATTTTGAAATACGATTTGATATCGAGCTTTTGTAAAATTGGATTAAGAACAAGGGAACGAACGGTTTATTTTTATTTATTTTTTTGTTTAATTTAAATCAGATATAAGCTATTAACTTATAATTGAACTCGAATCAATTTGTCAACAACAATGTGCTATTTGATTGTTATGATATGTATTTGTGTCGACAACAACAAGATCAAAACCAGTAGAACAATTAAAATATATCAGGAACATAATTAAAAATCTAGATCGTGTTTTTAAAAAAAAATTAAAAAGCAGAATAATCAGGAGTTTATAAATATAAAGTTGGATCACGTTTAAAAAAATAATCAAAAGCAGATATATATAATTGGAATTGCAGTTCACGATATATATAAAAAATATAAAATGATTTATATAATCAGTACATATAATTTGACTTTTTAATTGATATAAATATATTAATAATACTAATTAATAATAATTATATTAATAATAATAATATTATTATTAATGATAAATAAGAATAATTAATATGACAATATTAATAAAAAAAAATGATAATTTTAATTATAATAATAATAATAATCATTATAGAATGTTAATAACACTTTTAATTAATAAATGTATTAAGAGTAAAGATATTTATAATAATCTTAATAATAATCTTATCACTTTTTAGTAAAAGTGATAATACTAATAATATTAATATTTTTAATAATTATTAACAATAATGATAACATTAGTAATAGTTGTAATACTTTGTAAATGATGATAAATAATAATAGTAATATAACAAATTAATATTAATACTTAATCATTTATAAATAATGGCTCGTGAATCGTCGGAAACAGTCGAAGTTAAGTTTAAATTTAATTGGAAATTTTCCGGGTTGTCATAGTATATTTATAGTGCTAATCAAAATTAGGAAACAAATCAAATAACTTGCTGGCCACGAACACTGTCGCGTTTCGCGACAACCCATCGCGTTCCGCGACAGAATGCATCCACACGCGACTAAGTTGATCAAAACGCAATAGCCATCGAGTCTGACCACTGCCTCATTTGTCGCGTTCCAAACTGTCGCGTATCGCGACCAGGGCCGGGCTTGGCACCGTGCGAGACGTGCAACGGCACGGGGCATCACAATCAAAGGGGCATCAAATTTTGATCGAGTTTCGGTATTGCAGAAAAATAAAATTTTAGGATTTTGTTGAATATGAAAAAAATTGGGTTGCAGGAAGAGGAACCAGGAACCGATGGAGAAGACTAGTAACGGACTTAATTTTATCTCTCCATAGTTTACTTCTTGGACAATTTTAACAATAGCCCGTGAAAATTATAAAAATATACATTTAAGAGGGCTGGGAGTGGAGCTCGTCTCCTACCCCGTCCCTGACCTCGTTGCATGTCACCCCACTCCCCCACCTCTTCACTTGCTTGCGTTCCCCCTAGGTCAGTCGTGTAGGCGACGTAAATTGAGGCCCCGTTCCAGCTTTTTTGTTCTGTATTAATTAATGTTACATTAATTTATGTTACAAAAATAAAAACTGACATACCCCAAGTGACATAGGTCACCACTCCCCACTTTTTTTGACTCAGCAAGTCACGCCTGACATGCCAAGTGACCTCAGTCACCACTTCCGGTGCTCTAAGCCCTTTACACTTTACAACTAGCAAAATGTAGGAATAATCTAACATTCTAACATTATTATCACATTAATTAATATTAATATTAATATTAATATAGTATATTAGTATATACTCCGTATTTGATATTCCTACGATTTAACTTATTACTTACTAATTTTCTAATTAATCAATTCAATTAACTTTAGAACGATTTCATGCCCTTAATTTAATAGTACAAATATTTTCATCATGTTAATTTTAATGGCATAAACTAAGAAAAGTTGGAATACACTTTTAGGAAATTATAAAATATGCTTATGTTTATTATGCTTATGCATATATGCAATAACCAATCACATATTTATTTTTATGGAAATGTTTTTTTTTTCTAGAGTTTTAAATATTGCAGAGCATGCCGAGGTTGTAGCTAATATAGATTATGATCAAATTATTGAAGTTTTTGCATTAAAATAGATAGGCATCATTTTAGTTGCTTCGTATGTTAGTAACTTAATTCATTGTTTATCTCAACAAATTGTATTGTACTCCGTATTTATTCAATATTAATCAGTGTAGGGATGAGTCGACTATTTTAACTATTTCAAATTCTTAAAAACATTGTGTTGTGTTGAGTGGGGGCATATTTTCAACCACCTCGCACTGAGCATCCAAATTCTTAGGACCGGCCCTGATCGCGACAAACCACACCCGAACGCGACCTGGTACCTGTTTCTTCGTTTTGATGTTCTTTGCACATCCAACAAGTTTTACAACCGTTCTTATGTACTGTAGTTAAGAATCACACAACTATGTTTTGTGCTCCGTATTCTTTACCAAAAAGAGAGTTAGGAATAACGTCACCTTTTACCCCCATATTATGAGTCACTTGACTCTTTCCTTCCTTGACAAAAACGACACATGCATCTTAGACGCAATCTCACCTTAAACGACTATTTTTTTGTTGCCTATTGGTAGATATGAAAATAATTAACCAACAAATTTTTACATAAGGCCACCTTAACATATTGGCATGGCATCTACAAGACTACAAAATTATACCACGATAGTTTGGTAACTTTTGTCACACGGCGGATCTTATATAGGGCAAGTAGAAGCCATCGCCCCCTAAAATTTGATTTGGCAATGGAATTTGTAGCATTTAAAGTTATATTTTAAATTAACTAAATTGAAGTGTGCATAAATGAGATTTAATCAAAATAGTGAAGGCTAGCACAATTGTATTTATCACCAATTTATTTTATCTTTTTCGTATTTCTCGGTATTTTTCAACTAAAATCAGTTTTAAACTAGATAAGTGTCGTAAGTTTAAGAAAGTAACTGATGTACGATTAATATCGATAAAGTCATCAGTTGGCAATAAAATTGAGAATATCAGTAAATTTTTTACCACTAAATTTATGGTCAATTTTCGCACTATTAGTCACCAATTCACCATCAGGTTTGATAGAATATCCTTTAGTAAAGGATCAAAATTGTAGTGATTTAAACAGAAGGGTGATGATTCATACACCACCAAAATTATCCATACACCACTAAATATGTTATACAGTGTTGTATTGTACAACTATCTAAAACATAATTAGCAGTGTATGGATAATTTTAGCGATATACTAATCATTAAACAGAAAGGTGTTAATTTATAGTGACAGAAAATACTACAATAGCCTAATCTCTACTTGTATTAGTTAAATGACCAGTGTAGACTGTGTACTTACGTACTCAATGGGTTGATTAACATTCATTATGTGGTCCACGGTTATACACCTTAAAACGTGCTATTTAAAGCAAAAAAGAAAAAAGAAAGAAATGAAAGTTGTCAAATTGACAGCTTTTTTGTAGTGTAGACACAAAATATGGTGATAAAATGAGTTGAATAGTCCAGATTAGACTCTTATTTTGTCAACATTAGCTAAACATGCACCTTGACTTTTGATAATTGAAAAGTCAAGTCTTATGTATCATTTCTGTTATGATAGTTTAATAAGTAAACTCAAAATCAATGGTTAATCATATAATAATCACACTAGCTTCTTAATTAACTTCTGGAAAGATTTGTTTAAGCCACCGGAACCGGAACTTCCTCTATACGTTGTTATCAATAAAGAAATGCTAATTGTCGCTAATCTCTTATCCTTACATTACTATCCGTAAATATTTGTATTTTAGAGAATATTCATTTGAATCCATAAATTAAGTTGAAATTCAAGGAACCAATGAGAGTGCGCCATGTAGCGCGAAAATCACATGTGATTGGAAAAAAAAATTCGAAATTTTTTTTTCGAAATTTTTATTTTTTCAGATTTTTATTTTTTTTACAATCACATGTTATTTACCTGCACAATCACATGTGATTGAATTGTACAATCACATGTGATTGGATTTAACATGTATAATCACATGTGGTTGAGTTTTTGACATGCAGAATCACATGTGATTTTAAAAAAAAAAAAATTCGAGAAAAAAAATTTGAATTTTTTTTTTTCAAATTTTGTTTTTTTTTTGAAATTAATTAATTTATTTATTTTTAATCAAATGTGATTTTTCGCGCCACATGTCGCGCTTTCATTGGTCAATTGAATTTCAAGCAAATTAATGGATGCAAGGGATTACAACACTTGTATTCAATCAAAGTATGATATAGGTTGTGATTTTGAAATTAATTAATTTACAAGTTTTTAGAGTTCATATGGTTCGTGCTTACAGAAAAAAGATACACTACGTGTTTATAATATGGTTACCAATACCAACGTTGGTTTTAAGATTTAAGATACTGTAGGCGTGTTTGAAGCCTAACTGCAAATTAAGAGAATCAAGGCCAACTCTAGTTAGCCCAATATAACCTTGATTTAGATTAGATTAAGATCATTAAAAGTCCATATAAATTTGCAAGTCTCAAATCCTTGTAAGCTGAAGCCTATTTCAATTTCAGAAGTCCAAATTAAAATAGTTTGACATCTGTTAACGAAAACAGTTAACTCTCTAGCGGAAAGGTTTCATGGAGCGAAGAAGTTTTAACAATTCTCGTTAAATTTTATAACAAACTTTTCAGAAGGTCGCGTATGTTTAGGATTTATTATCTTTTGATGAATTTCAAGTTCATTTTCTCACAATAAGGTCAAAAACGAATACATTTCCCCCAACGAATCCAAATGACGAGTATTTCTTTCATTATACCTTCGTTATCATATTTTGAGGGAAAGAATGCAGATTGGTTTAAAGACGTTGATGAAGAAGATATACCTTTTATTCAAGACGTGGATTTGTTCTTTAAACAACTCAACAAACGAAACGTTGTCTGCCATAATCTGGACTCCCGAAGGACAAAATAAGAAGCTACAACAAGAAAATGATCAACTCAACTCATAAATCGTTCTTTCGGCTAAGAATATTCAGAATCTTCAAGCTGAAAATTGTTATCTCAAGCCTGAACGTGACCTTGATTCAAATATCATTCTACGACTATGCACTGATGTTGATCATGTTCAAATACTTAACCGAACACAGACTCATGTTTTTGAAAACGCATTTTGGATTTGTAACATGAGTTAGATGTTAAATTGACATCAATTTCAAAACTAATAATGGTGTCGATTGGTACAGACGTTGAAATCCCGAAGTGCATCATGCCACATATTTCGAAATCAATATGTTTTTTTCCTTCGGTTGAGAAGAAGGTTCCTTCATTAGAGGTCCCCAAGGTTACTCAACCTTAATAATCTGTTTTCCACGAAGAATGAATTTATTTCCGTTGCCAAAACAAACTTAATCAACCATTTCTACAACATACTTATGGGAACTATGTGGAATTCACCGAATTTCATGATTAATACGGATGGTTTTCTCATAATTCGAAGTAATCAAGTTTAACGAATTCATCCATCAACTCATTCATAACACTGTTTGTTAAAACACCTTCAAAAACATTCAACTACTCATTCAAAGAGTTACTTTCCTTTAAACCAAGATCAGTGATCTACCACGGTGGAAATCAAGGTCAATTAATCAAATAGACCATGTCTATAATTTGTTCACCAAAAACAATGACAAAGCAAATCAGAAAACACACTATTCAAACTTCCACACCAAATTTTTGGCACAAACTTCTCCAAACAACTCTTTTAACTCCCAATGTCCGATTGAGGGGGAGTGAGATGATTCAAAATTTAAGGGGGAGCTAAAGAAAATCATCAATCTTGTTCCTTCTTTCACCCTTCTCGGTTCAATAAAGATGTATATGAACAACGCACACCAATGGAGAGAATCAATGTTACGATCAAAAGATTGTGTGCATTGTGATCGCTCATATCTGACAATAGATAATCTTCCAAAAGAATGAGTCTTCTTCGGTTAAAGTCAACAACTAGGCCTATTCCAAGGGTGAGAGTTCAAGACATCAAAGAGATCCTAGTGTTAAAGATTACAAAGATGGTCAACAACAAATTACAACAAAGGGGGAGATTGTTAGGCCATATTTTATTGATGAGATTTGTTTTATTATTACATTGTACAAGGTGTGTATGCAACTATAAATACATACATTCACCTCCTTAGTTAGGTTGGACATTACACACATTCAACCTTTTCCTCACCCTTTACATCCTTCACCCTAATCCTCACACACAACCTTGTAGCCAATACACGTATTCTATGAATTGTAACACAACGTATTGAATGAAAGCATTCATATCCATCTCTATCATCTATACATATTCATACGCATACACATAGATATGATAAATCGAATTTAACACACAAACACGAATTAGTTGAATCTATACTCTAAATCTTTCCAAATAGAATGAGAGTTAGAAGAAAAAATTTGACTAAATTCACCATTCTCTTCCTTTCACTTATTTCGGGAAAAATTTTTGGAAACGTTATTATATTTAAGTTTCTCTCCAGTTACTTTCCTTTTCTTTTCAAAATATAACTCGAGAACAAATTAAAGCCTAGTGGGCCCCACCTTACGGAGTACTAACGTAACTTAAACTAAAACTAAAAGTAAATTACTTAAATTATCTTTTCATGACGGATGAAGTATATTAGTAACATAGACTTTTTATTAATCCATGCATCTGCAGTACTTCGTTTACAATATTTATATTAAAGTTAGCATCCAATATTTGAATAAATGTAATGAGTTAACATTGGTTGTGGAATTTGTATTGTTTGACAAAGTCACCTCTATGGAAGCAAAAAAAAAATAAAATAAGCAAGAAATATCTTCATTAGGCATGTGCTTAGAAGTACTTGTCCCCTACATCACATAAAGCGTAACATCACATCCTAGGTGTCAGACCCTAATGTTCTCCCCTACATAACAAACACGTGTCCTACTCCACATAATTTCATTCATTTTATTTTTTTCCCGTAAAAATCTAGAACACACCACGTGTCCCAGATCTATCACAAATACATAAAGAAACCGTGCACCCTCTCTCTTCGTCCCTCTCTCTTCACCTCTCTCTTCTAAACTCAAAAACCCTAACCCTTTTTACCGGAGAAGATGGCCGCAGACCGCCTCAATCGACCACGCCACTACCACTAATTTATCCATTGCAATTTTACGCACCTAGCTGTATAAATTTTGTAATCATCCGATCCGATTGTTTTTATTTTTTTGCCCTAATTTTCTTTCTTGATTCAACAACGATGGTTATGACATCGTACCTTCTATGAATATCTACAGTAATTTCCTCACTACGAATCTTTCAGAAATTAGATGGAATAATAATCAGTTTATCTACCAACCACAACAGATTCAAGTAAATCGATCAGCGATTCATATGTGGTTTGTTAATATCGACCACGAATTAGGTTTGTTCATCAACACGATTCATCAACAGCGATGGTTTTAATCGATGGTTTTAAGCGACGAAATACTATATTTGGTTTCATCTGATGACTTTTATCTCTACATTTCTCTTAACGTGAACTTTAAGTTGGGTTTTGAGTTAATCACAACCAAATTTGCAGGTAATTTTTTTTCATTAATTTATGATTGACATTTGCAAGACACTAATTCAATAATAATTATTGTGATAGATTCACCATAGACTTTAGGTAATTGTGTTTTTTATAATAATCAAATGATTCATGAAATTGGAGGGCTGTTGAAGCTAATTAAAGAGAAAAAGTAAGTCTTTCACCTCTTTGTAATGCTCATGCACTAACTTATCAATTAATAACTTTATGACCATTTTTGTTTTAAATAACATTATTGTAAGATCATGTGTAAAAGGGAAAAACAATATGAACAATGGACTTAAATATTGTTGTTTTAAAGTTGGTTATACATGATTTTATTGATAAGGTTTGTATCTCATTTTGTGTTACTGACAATATTTAACCTTTTATATAAGTTCAGAATCTGCAAATTATTCTTAAGGAAACAGACATCCATATCATGACGGTTGATACATTTCTTTCGAAGCTCAAATATCAATCATTCTCTTAGACACTTCGAAATTACATCCGAACGATACGTGTAAAAAGGGCGGGTTGGGTGGTTTCTGTTGGGTTGAGTTTAGGTCAAAATACACATCTCCATGTTTTCATATTTTTATATAGAAAAATGGTGTTTTAAATATGATTAAAATTAAAATATTTAGCTATTATATAAACTTAAAAGAGTGACTCAGTAGGACTGTGAACTTTGTGCGAGTTCTGACCCACTCAATATGTCTGTTGTTAGGTTCTTTAGATGCCAATTGTAGAGATAAAGGTTGTTCAATTTCGGTCCAAGGATAATGATCTCTCAAAGCGCATATGTGGTGATAAATATATGAAGTGTGCTGTCATTGAGTTCTATGAATCCTTCAAACTTGGCACCTAAATGCTTTGGTTGGTGGACATACTTCAAAAAGGGTGTGTAAGCTCTATGATAAAAAATTGCTATTTACTAATTTCTTCATGGTCTAATTTCGTATTTGGTTACCATCCATATTATAATTTGTATACGATTATTTCATTTTGAAGATCGAAACGATTTTTTGTTTTGTTTTCACTTTCATTGATTATCATCAATGTGATAGTAACTTTCAGGTACACAGAATGTACCAATATGTATGTTTCTATGTCAAACTTGTGTTCATATAGTAGTGTCAAAGTGGGTGGGTTAGGTGACGATTCAAGAAGTTTTGGTTATGATTTTTTGTTCAGTCAAACTGGGTCATCTTGAGTTGACCTGAAACACTTTCCACCAGAATTTAATTTATATAAAATACCATTAGCAGGTCAATTTTATATGCAAAAGTTTGGTTGTTTTGATAATAATCTTTTTAATTAGTTTGGATGACTTGATAATTATTGCTGACAAGCGGCTTACCGGTCTGCTTTATTTGTGTTCAATGGAAACCAAAAGCAAAAATTCTGACTTACATCGTCCACACTCTTACTTTGTGATGTGACTGCATATTGATCAAAATTCAATTAGGATGACCGATTGAAGTTTAGATACTACAGAAGACATATGGGCATGTTTTTGTGCGACAACTTTGCTGTTAGAGCAGAGGTACACATTGCTATACAAAACATTGTTCGTTAATTAAATAATTTTTGCTTTAGATGTACAAACGCTTATTTGTGTCCATACAGGAAAATCATTATGGAAGAGACACAGGGATTTCAAAGAAGCATTCCTATGTGCTGAAGAAAAACTCAAGTCAAACCTAGGGTTTGACCTGATTACCGAACCCGACAAACTGCTCAGATGGGTACTTACACCCGCTTTCGTAAGTTTAAGCTGTATTTTTTTTTCTTGAAAGCTAATTTGTATTTTGTATCTAATTTTTTTCCAAATTTCCTTCTTTATTAAAGCATTAACCTGATGGGGTGACTATTGACTATTGAGTATTGTTATGGCTAAACGTACTTAAAGGTACATAATTCACTCCTTTAGTAGATTCTAACTTATGTATGACGGGATTTATGATGCTGACCCAGATGAAGGAATAGAGAATAATTTACTCCTTTAGTTTTTATGTTTATGACCGACAAACCTTCTTCCTTTGCGTTTGCTTCCGTTGAGTTCACAGGTAGGTTTGTTTTTGGTTCTTAACGCCAGGTCACGACTCAAAGTTGCTGATTTTCGTTATGTGTTTTCTCATTGCAGATTTTGGAGGGTTAGTAATTAGTAATCGTTTGTGGTATTTTTCTTGCTCTTTTTTACTTATTTGTTTTATTATTGAACTTTATTATCACTTTAATATATAAGTTCAAATTGTTGGCTATATAATGTTTTGGGTGTTTAAGGTTGCAGTAATCAATTGTGTGTTCCTATGTATAGTTTGTCTTTTGAATTTGTTGTTCCTTAAAGAAATAAGTTTGTACAATTCCGCCTAAAAAAGGCGTAGGTAAATTTTGTCGAATCCTGCTTCATCTGCTTTGTTAGGTGGTTCTGGTGAATAAGATTTGTTGTGTCGTCCATGTCTTCTGGACAATTAGCTCAAAGAGGTTCCATGCAACAAGGTAATCGTAGTAAACGATCTATTAGTAACCAAGGTTTATTTAATACTAAAGTGGCTTTAGGTTTTAGTTATGTATTAGCTCCTGTTTTTGTATTTGGGTCTGAATGACCCATTGTAGTATAACTATTTATTTTGTCCTGTTTTTATTTATATTACTTTAAATGTAATAGTTTATATGATGCTATGTAATTTGTTGATATATACCACTTATGGAATTCAACAAAAAAACGTCGTTGCAAGGAAGTCTTGCAACATCTTTAGTCATTCTTTATGGTTAGTATTTTTTCCCTAATTTATTTGTATTTTATCTTTACGCTACTTACGTTTGTATAACAATTAAGCAGTTTTTGCCATTCTTTAATCTATGTTTTTGTGTAAAACAAATTGTCATGATACCGTTAATTTATATAACATTATACATTTCCAATTTGTTTGATTAAGAGTCGCCGTGCAACGCACGGGCTCTTAAAGGCTAGTAGTACTATATAATGAGAGCCAAGTAAAGTAGCCCGTAAATGACTCGCCCTCGCACCACGTTGGTGGTGCGACTGTTTCTATCAACAAAAATAAGGTATTATCTCCATCCGTCCCATATTAATAGTCATTATTCTATTTTGAGATGTCCTAAATTAATAGTCCACTTCCATAAATAGAAAAGAATAAGAAACTTAAGTTCTATTATGCTCTTAATGTATGTGGATACGATTAAAGGAGAAAGAAAAGGTAATGGTAAAACTGAAAAGTAAAGAGAAAGTATAGTACTCTTATGACATTTCCTTAATCTGTGTATTTTTTGTCTGTGGACTATTAATATGAGACGGACGGAGTACTTGATATGTCACTTATATAAAGAATGGGCCAATAGCCTAGTGGCGAATGACTCACTCTCCCTTAGGGGAGGTGAGGGTTCGATTCCCACTAGGTGAGGATTTTCCAAATAATTGGATAAAAAACCATTCTTACCGGGCCCAAATGATCCATTGGTCCCACGCATACGAAGATTGAAACTGATAGGTCAGATCATGCTGAGATTGAGAGAAATGATAAGATAGAGTGAGAATCGGTATGTAGGAAGAAGACTCGGTATGAGAGAGAATCGGTAAAATTACATTTCACAGCTTCTAGAACTCAGTTACAATGCAATGGCTATCTAATTAGGACTACTTAGGTTCCTTATATAGCCCTCTTCTAAGGAACCTTCATTTAAGCTTAATTCACATTAACACTATACAACTTCGGGGTCCTAACAATCTCCCCCTTAGTGTTAAATGTGAACTTTACAATATAATCCTATCGAAAACATCTAAAGGAACTTTGTTCTTCTGAAGTGAACTTTAGATTTGAATCCCTTGAGATTCTCATATCTTCGTATATTCACTCTTGTTTTGAGACGACTTTTCAATCTTGTGAGAATGTACTTGACAATCTCATTATCTTCAGTTGAATAGCAGTTATTGATCAGTCTCCACCTCATGTATTTGAAAGCATACATCAACGTTCCGTCTGAGTATCTTCTGAAATCTGAGACTCTAATGAAGATCTTTGTATAGTGAGAATTGACAAATGCAAACCCATATGGACAGTCGCTCACTTCAAGTAAGGACATGTATCTTAGCTCTTCAATCACTTGATTTGGCGATCTGATTCCGAGCTTTTTGTGTCCAGATTCCAATCCCATTTGAAAATCATGAACAGACATCCATCTCATCGAATCAAGAATAAACCTGTAGACTGCCTTCATTGCAGTAATGATAAGTTGTTGCAGATTCATTCAAGTTAATCAAATAATTGTAAATGAAAATAATGTAGTCCATCTTCAGTTTATCAAAATCCGCTTCTGAAAACTGATAATCCTCATCATCCATTCTTGTAACTTGAAACAATGGCATCTTCACTTCATCCTTATTAATCATCAAAATCTTATTTATGCTTTTGATCTCTGAATTTCGCTGAATTTGATGTTTCTCTTCATTCTTCAATTTGAATTTATTGCGAACACTCAGATAAGCTTTGAGATATTCTGGTTTCTTATGATATTTCCATGCACCCAGAACACTCATTGATGTAGAAAGGACAAGATCAGAATCACCATAGATTCTATACGCTTGTTGTTCAATGAATGGTGAACGAAGAATCATTTTCTCTTCATCCTCACTTAGTTGGTAATCAGCATCACGCTCAAGAACAATCTCTGCAGTTTGAAATGGAACATTCAAATCAGGAGGAGTCGTAGTATCTTCTTTGCCATTAGAGAAAATCTCCTTTTCGAAGTGTATTCCAAATTCATCAGTTGGAGATGTCAAGTTAATAAATTGATGATCATTGAATTCATTGGCGATACTCGATGACCCCTTCAAAATATCTTCAATGTTGTCAAAGTTTTGATTGTTCTCTTGAGATGACTTATTCTCTGATTGATCAGCTGTATCCATAATTATTAACATCCTTGAGTCACCCTCTCTCTGACTTTCTGATTCATCTAGAAAACTTTCACACTGGATTTCCTCAATTTTATCACTACCGGAATCAGATATATCAACAACATCTTTATCCTTCTGTTGACTAGATGTACCAGCTTCATAACCACTGGACCGATGACCACTTTGTCTATTCTCCCCCTCATGAAGATTGTCGGGATCGAAATCATCATTATCAGGCATGTGAATTGGTCCAGGTGACTTGTATGGAGAGAAAGGATACACTATCCTTGCTTGCTCAAGATAAATCATCATAGTCTCGCGAACTTCATCAAGATCAGTCCGTTTAGCAAACTCAGCAAGATAGAGCTCCTCCACCTCATTGTCAGAGAGATACTGTAATCCATATCTATTTGAAATTCGAGAAGGTGACCCAGTTGGTTAAACAACGGTGTAACCATGAATAATAGCAGTATCAGCAGTATCGGATGAAGGAGATGTCGATGGAAGTGTTTGAGTTGCATGAGGGTAGGTAAGGATGATTGTGCGGTATTATTCTTATATGTAGGGCTGTACATACTACTAGTCAGATTCGTGATATCCCCTTCTGATGGAGGTTGGGTAACAACCGGAGTTGTCACCGGTGAAGTTTCTTTCGAAGCATTCGCCTCCATGACTTTAGTCTCATGGGACTCTGACAGAGTAGCAGAACTACCCGTCGGTGTAGCTCTCGCAGAGATATTGCTATCTCCGACTCCTGAAATCATTGATATACCATGAGGTGGCAAATCTCTTTCAGTTAAAGACTCTTCCTTCAAACTCTGAGTTTCAGAATCTGGAAGAGAAGTGGTTTGATCCAATGGATCACTTTCATGAACCAAGGGATCAGTCTGCTGGAAGTCTGATAAATATCCCGAAGGATTGTCATGTTGACTCGTTTCCATGGGACGCGGCAGATCTCCCTCATCAAGATAAGCCGGACCTCGAGACCCTGTTGTTCGTTGAGGCACAGGAGGATTTCCAGCCGATATGCAGGGTGCCTTTTCAAGATTTTTCGGCTCCCCTTCGGCCGTTCTGGACTTCAATGATTGAGTTTCCTCAATTGATTGAGTCAACACAGACTTTACTGCAGAGGAAGACTTTTCTTCCTTAGATGCCGAAGCACCTTGCTTTGTAGGATTTATTATTAAGTCCTGTTTAGATTGGATGGGCTTAGTGGTCTTTGTACCATCTGTGCGTTTAAATCTCTTGCCTATCGAAGCTTGCGCTTCATTTAGCGTAGGGCTTACTGTTATTATTGGATGTGATACGGAAATGGGTGAGGGTGACCTAATTGGCTCTAGGTCTTGGTCCGTATCACCAACGGTTGTAGTAACTGTTTGGCGGACGATAGGTGTCGAAGTCCTAGATCTAGTTACTCGTTGGGTTGGTGGAGTCTGAATCATCTCATTAGGCACATATCGAGTTCTCTTAGGAGAATGTTCGGGAGACGATTCAGATGATGTTGCTAAAGTGTCGGTGTCACTGCTCACTTTGGGTGTTGTGGAAAGGGTTGGTTCAATCCTAGTTGGACTAGGTTCCCTTATCCTCACGGGTTGAGATTGGTGTGCTGCCCTAGAACGTTTAAGGTTCACCCTAAGTGGAGGATTAGCTGGTCCAGGTGGTTGAACTACTGGTTCCTCTACAACCTCTGGGGCTGGAACCGCGGCGGGTTCAACTTATTCTTGTTGTACCGGGTTCGGAAGAGGTATTCCTACAGCCTCAAAATAAGAACGCATACGAGCGTCTTGGGGTTCAGCTAGCCTCACTAGCCAATTTGGAATCGGCGCAGTGAATTGATTATCAGATACCATCGGGGTATTCATCTTCAGCTCCCCAAATCGTTTCATCTGTAATCCATGTGTACCTGGTACAAATATATTTGCATTTCTGCAAGCATTTATAGCATCATGGATAAAGATACAGAAAAACCTTTCGCAAGGGATGTATGAACCCCTTGACTTATCAACTTGAGCTTGAACCAAATCCCATATTAGTTCTGCATAGTCAGAAGCTTCTACTCTTATGAAAGAGTAGAACAACTTCAGCATAGGCACAGTCACGCTGTCGGATCCACTCCTTGTCATCAGCAAGCATCTGTTGATGATTGACAAGATCACATACCACCTTGAGTGCAGATATTTCTTCTGAAACTTAGCCAGAGGAACATTGCGGGCTCCAACATAACCAAGATCAAAGACAGATGACATCATCTGCTGAGTAGCAGGAAAAGCAGGAGCATTCTGCACAACAGGAAGTCTGAATATTCTCCTGAAATCAGCCTTAGTGATACTCCTCCTCCCTTGAACTCCTCTCAGTTGAAATTCAAAACGAGCTTGTGTTCCCTCTGGATTTTCAGCAGTAAGTTGTGTAGCTTCCACAAACCTAATTGTTCTGTTAAGTAGCTCCAGATCTGTTACAGGTACACTGACTGTAGAGTTTAGAGCAGGCCACAAAGTGTGTCTCTCTAGAATTGCAGTCCAGTAGTTGCAGGGAATGTTGGTTTCAGAGTTGATGAAGTGATTGTTCGTCATTTAGCTGTATAAATAAGAAATAGAAGACCACAAGATATTTAACATAAAGCATATATCTCTATTCTTATTTGCCTTTGAAATGCTTTGTATATGTTTTATCTTTTATATTTTATGATTTTTATGGTTTTTCAAAGATATAAAAATCCTTTATTCTCAAATATGAACAAGTAATTGACAATCATGACATTCATATGATATTCATCACAATACAAATTCATCATGCAAAATCAATTATATAACACAAAGAATCAGAACAACACTTAGTCAATTTTTAAACACAATTCAAGCAGATTCGTTAGTCATGAAAACTTGAGATTATGTAACCAAATAAGCATGAGTTTTCAGATCAGAAAGATATAGAATAAACATGTTAAGTGTTTGAAGATAAAAATCAGAAAGTTTCAAGGTACCAAAAGTCAGACTCGGTATCAAGAGAAGAACAGATTCGGTATCTCCAAAATTAACATAAAGTCACTCAAACATGCATATTCTATCATGTAAAATCACAACCATAATCAATTAACCACTCAATTAGAAGCAGATCAACATGTTAATCATATGAACAGACTCGGTACAGTAGACAGAACATATTCGGTAGATACAGAATCCATCAAACAATCAATTAAACATGTAATCAAACTTAGTCAAATGATAGATCAATTAATATAACTCAGAGTAGACAAGAATTCATGTTAATTAACCAAATCAATTGAGTTTAATCAAAGATTAGTAGAATACGACTCAGACTCGGTATAATCAACAAAATTTCAAAATTGAGAGTCACAATCCAGTTATTTTGATCTTTTCTGGTTGAAAAATATTTAATTATCTCAGATCTACACGTATGTATCTAAAGCAATGATTAAAATAAAATTATACCAAAGATTTGAAGAACAGAAGAACGGATTCGGTAGATTAGGCAGATTCGGTATGTTCAATTAGACTCGGTAGATAATTAAGCACAGTAAGAGAGTTAGTTTGACTTTGACCCTCCTTTTATAGATACCGAAGATAAAATACCGAATGGGCTTTACCGAATGGGCCTATTTTACCGAATACAGTCCACTTTTCAAAACTTTATCAATTTAACTTCAAAATCTTGACAAATTGATTTTTCCTATTAAAATTCATTTCAATCTTTTCATGGTAAACAATTTTGAGATAATTTTTGAAAACTTTGAACTTACCGAATCTGTACTGTTGGCTATCAGATTCGATATAATGCTTAAAATAGCATTTATTCAGTAAAAAACAAATATTTTTGGATTTTATCTTTTCCAATTTTTATGAATTTTTTAAAATAAGATTTGTACTTAAAAGAACTTTGAATTTGTGAACAAAGTACAAATCTTCAGTGATACCAATTGTTAAAACGAGTTGCATACTGAGATGTATACAAGCCTTAGTGAATTATTTCAGATATAAAACAAAAAAAAATTATGAATTCACTTTTTGAAAAACAATATTTTTTAGTAATTTTCTCATTTTCTCCCTTTTTCTCCCCCTCAAAATGTGATATACAAGAATGTAAATCAGCATTTTGATAAAATTTCCAAGAAAATGAATTAACTCCCCCTTGAAATATGGTATCAATGAGTTACCTCCCCTTTTCGTAACCATTGAACAATTATATCTAGAAAGTTATCATAAGTCTAAAGGCTCCCCCTTAAAAGATGATATCCAAAGCATATGAAAGTAGTTGCTCCCCCTACAATATATCTACTCCCCCTAAACACAAGATCCCAAGAATAAGTCCCAACAGATCTAAGGAATATCAAGCACTATAATCTACCATGCCAATCTCTTTGATCAAGAACTTTAGCCTAAGTTCATCTAAGGGCTTAATGAACACGTCAGCTAATTGCACTTTGGTAGGCACAAAGTATAACTCTACATCCCCTTTCTCTACATGGTCTTTAATGAAATGATAGCGAATATCTATGTGTTTAGTCTTAGAATGCTGGACCGGGTTGCTTGTTGTTGCAATAGAACTTTGTGAATCACAGTAAATCGGGGTCTTAGAAAACTTAAAGCCATAGTCTGAAAGTTGAATTTGCAGCCACAAAACTTGTGAACAACAATGAGCTGCAGCAATGTACTCAGACTCAGCTGTTGATAAAGACACACAATTCTGCTTTTTGGATGACCAACCAACTAGCCTATTCCCCAACATCTGAATTGATCCAGATGTGTTTTTTCTATCAACATGGCAACCGCCATGATCCGTATCAGTGTAAGCAGTGAGATTGAAATCGAATCCATGAGGATACCAGATCCCAAGGTTAGGTGTACCTTTAAGGTACTGAAAAATCCTAACAACCGCTTTAGAATGAGATTTCTTAGGGTTTGACTGAGAGCGGGCACAGACAGTTACAGCAAGTGTAATGTCAGGTCGACTTGCAGTCAGATACATTAAAGAACCAACCATGCTTCGATAAAGCGTAATATCAAAGGGTTCCCCATTAGTATCAGCATCCAGTAAAGTCCTCATTAGGGTTGTCATTGGTTTTAAAGCAGTCATTTTAAAACGTTTTAGCATATCATTGATATACTTTGTTTGACTGAGAAAAATCCCGTTTGGTAACTGTTTTACTTGTAACCCCAAAAAGAAATTTAACTGGTCAAGCATGCTCATTTCGAATTTGTTGGCCATAAGGTCACCAAATTCTTTGCATAAGTCCGGGGACGTGGAACCAAAAATAATGTCATCAACGTAAATTTGACCCAAGAGAATGTGACCGTGGTTTTTACAGATGAATAGCGTTGTATCAGTCGTTCCACGAGAAAAGCCATTGTCCAGAAAATACTTTGTTAAGGTCTCGTACCATGCACGCGGTGCTTGCTTCAGACCATACAAAGCCTTTTTCAAGTAGTATACGTGATTTGGATGAATGGGATCGAGAAAGCCTTCTGGTTGATCGACATAGACTTCCTCTTGAAGATGACCGTTCAGAAAAGCAGTTTTGACGTCCATTTGAAACACCGTAAACTTCATAAAAGAAGCAAAGGCAAGGAAAAGACGAATAGCCTCAATCCTAGCAACCGGAGCAAACGTTTCGTCATAATCAATACCCTCTTGTTGTCGATATCCCTTGGCCACAAGACGTGCCTTATTCCGAACCACAATTCCATCAGAATCCTTCTTGTTCTTAAAAATCCACTTAACCCCTATTGGTCGTTGACCCGTTGGTCTTGGAACTAATCGCCATACTTTCAATCGTTCAAATTGATTGATCTCTTCTTGCATTGCAACCACCCAGTTCGGATCTAGTAAAGCTTGAGCAACCGTTGTTGGTTCAATCTTACTAAGAAAGGCAGTATATAGACACATATTCTAAGTAGCCCTTCGAGTTGAGACTGGAGCAGATGCATCACCAATAATAAGATCTATTGGATGACTTTTAGTCCATCGGTTGTGTGGAAGATGTTGTACATCAGTGGCATCCATTGAAACATCAATCGTTGTTGACGTTGAGCCTTGATCCGCTTGATCTGATGTAACATTATCTAATGGATTCAATTGATTATCTGGAGAAACAGCTGGAGTTGTATCAACTGATGAATCTTGAATTGGTTCAAGATTATCAGTAACAGGAGGTGGTAGGGAGGATGAAGAAGCAACAGGTGAATCATTTGGTGTTGTATCTTCATCAAAAAGACTTTGTTGAGTCTCCACAGTAGTTGACTGTGACGGTGTAACCGGTACGGATTGAACATTTGAATTCTGTTGAGGAGCATAAAGACTATCAAACAAGATATCCAGTTCCTCTGATGTAACCGTAGGAACATCCTTCGTCGAGAAAATTGAGTTTTGCGTGGAAGAAGAAGTAGCCAGGTTTGGATCGGGTTTTGAACTGAGTTGTTCAAAAGCCATTCCCGAAAATTCATCGAACTTGAAATTTATGCTCTCTTTAATCGATTTCGTCCGTTTGTGATAAACCCGATAAGCAACTTTGTTCGAAGAATAACCGAGAAATATGGCTTGATCGCCATTTGGATCAAACTTTCCGAGGCTGTCAAAATCGTTAAACACATAGCATATACAACCAAAGACACGGAAATATTTGACATTCGGGCGTCTACCATATAATAACTCATATGGAGTTTTATCAAAACGTTTATTAACAATACAACGATTTTGGGTATAGCATGCAGTTGAAATGGCCTCCCCCCACATTTTTGGAGGTAGTTTGGAGTAAGCAAGCATCGTTCGAGCTGCTTCGCACAACGTACGATTACGTCGTTCGACTACTCCATTCTGTTAGGGGTCCGAGCAGCAGAAAATTGATGTTCAATGCCTTGGTCTTTCAAATAACTATCAAGCAGAGCATTCTTAAATTCTGTCCCATTATCAGTTCGAATGCTCTTAACATGTTTGTTAAAAGAGCGTTGAGTCTTTTTAATGAACTCAATGATAATGGCGGGGGTTTCTGACTTAGTTCGCAAAAGAAAAATCCATGTAAACCGGGTATAGTCATCGACAATGACAAGCACATGTTTCTTGCCACTGAGGCTAGAAATACGCATGGGTCCACATAAGTCTATATGCAATAATTGCAAAGATGATGAAGTACTGGGGTTTTGCTTAAGCGGATGATTAGACCGTTTCAGCTTACCCATCGCACATGATGGACACACATGATGCTTATCATAGTGAAAGGTTGGAATACTATCAACTAAGTCTTTAGAGACTAGTCGATTGATACCCTTGTAATTCAGGTGTGACATCCGATGATGCCATAACCATGGATTTTCTTTGGTAGAACAAGTAGCCAAACACATGGTTGCATGTGAAGGTGCATCATTGAGGTCAATAGTGTATAGTGAAGCACAACGTTTACCAACAAGAAGATCATTTCCTTCGATGGATTGCACCGAGCATTGTCGACGTTCAAACAGAACTTTAAGATCCCCATCGCAGAATTGACTCACACTAAATAAACTGCACCCAAACCTTCAACATATGAGACCCGTTTGATTGTTATGCCATTTTGTACATAATCTCCGTAACCCGTTATCGCTGCAATTTCATCATTTTCAAAAGTAACCGTTCCTAGGAATTTGTCAATGAAGTTGACAAGCAAGGATTTATCGCCCGTCATGTCTCGAGAACAACCGGAATCGATATACCAAACACAGACGTTGAAACCCTATAAATGTGAATTTCCTAGAGTTTAGGTACCCAAAGTTTCTTGGGTCCTCTACGGTTAGTACCAGCAATAAACTTTGGATCAAAAACAAGATAATCACGTAAAGCATCATGCAGTTTAGATAATAAAGCATCATTTAAAACCACATTACATGAAGCATCATACGCAATATCAAGTTGTACATCGTTATCAGAAGTCTTAACACACAACTTATTCCAAGTAGATGTTTTGTTCACAGACGAAAATTGAAAAACATGAGATGATTTTCTAGGCCGACTAGCAGATTGCGTTGGTTTGGTTGCTACTTTCTTAGTTGTGGACTTAGGAACCCATACAGATTTGTAAATCAAGTTTGGATTATGACCTGTGACACGAAAAACACCTTTGTTAGTTAGACGTCCAAACTTTTCAGTTGACACATGAGATGATTGATTTTGCAAAATTTCCAATTTGATTTTACGTTCTTTTGCATCATACTCACTTAAATCAGGTTTAGGACTTGTGTGTTGTGTGGACTTAACTGATGTCGTTAAAAGACTCGCTTTTGAAGTTTTTGTCATTGGAATCATAGGAATCTTTTCAGTTGACACAGAACCATCGGGAGAATGAACCTTTTTGACAACAAATTGAGTTGTAGAAACAACTTTGGAACCACGATTGCCAAATTGAGAACGTAGAGGATTTTTAAGAATAGTAATGGGTTTTACATCCTTAGATGTCGTTGTTCCCTTCCCCTTCTTAGTAATCCCACCAATACATTCACGCACATTGGTTTCAACATTAGACGATTGCTTAAGTGTGTTAGCCTGTTTCAGTTGAATTATCTTTTGTTTTAAGCTTTTAATCTCAAGACATAATTCTTCAACAGAAACTATCACTTCACCCTCCTTAAAAGCATAGGTACATTCTTTCTTAGGCAGTGAAGGCAATTTATCACACAAAGCAAGCATGTGTTCTAATGATTGGCACTTAAGTTGCAAATCAATATTCTCCTTTTCTAGTTGAGCTACTATACGATTCAAATTACGTACAGCAGGTAAATGCAAATAATAATCGTGCAAAGGATCAAGTTGACTTTCAAAATCTATCAAAGGTTCAATGATCGGTTCATTATGAGGTTCTATTTTTTCATCTAAAGAATTTTGACCTAGAGATTCTGTCTAAAAAAAAACAGTTAGTTTATGTGCTAGGTCTTCATGGAAAACATTATCAGAACATGCAGGTAAAGCAGGTAGAATTGGTTTCACATCAAAAGTTGATTTATCAAACACCTCATCTATGTTAACAATGCTAGAGCTAGGTTTGTTAAACACGTCATTCTCAAGCATTAAAATGTATTTCTCTAGCATGAGTGTAGGAATGTAAACCAATCTACGTGTCGGCACATAATTAGCACATTGCACATTCTTTTCCGTTTCAACAAGTTCCTTCAAGAAATCAGGATTTGATTTACCCATTTTTGCATTATTTTTCTCATACATTAAGCTAATTTGATGGTATTTTTTAGATTTGTGATTAACAATAATATCATCAAAATCAGCATCAGAAGAATGCACAAAATCCGGTGGTAAACCAGCTTGAAAGTAATCAGAATGATATAATCTTAGAATCTTTTTGGAAGCTCCATCTAAGATCTTAGGATCTTCAAAACGCAACCCCCACTTTTCACCATGAATCGTTTTTGGTCTGTTCATGAAAATTGTTTGTTTTGAAAGTTCTAAATCAATGATAGCTTTAGATTGCTCTGTACGATAGAGTTTTTCTTCATATCGAGCAAGTTGAGCTTTCATTAGAACAGACTCTTTTGACAACGAAGAAATTTCAGTGTCTTTTTCAATTATGGCGTTTTCCAAATGAATAATTTTCTTGTTTAGCTTTGAAAGTGTGGGTTCATGTTTGTTTTTTAAATCAGAAAGATCTTTTTCTAAGAATTGAACTTTTTCTGCAAGTCGTTCAGATTTTAAACGATAATCAGTTCGTTCGACTTTAATCGGATGAATTGTCTTCTTAAGATCTTCCAACTCAGTTTCCGTAGAGCTGAGTTGGAGAGTCAATCGTTGCACATCCGTTTGCAATTTCAAGGTCTGGTCTCATTTAGTTTGATTTTATCTTTTAAAATCTTGTTTTCAGATTTTAAGCCTTTGACTTCTTTTGACATTGAGACCAGATTCTTCATCAAGTCATTTTGCATTTTTATAAAATCAGGTGAGATTTCAGTTAATTGTACCTCATCATCGTCAGATGTTGAGTCAGAATTCTCCAATGCTTCCTTAGCTTTGATGAGCTTAGTCACCTTGCAAACATTTGCATGTTTCACCTCTGAGTCTGAATCATCAGTCCAGTTAAACCAAGTATCATCAACCGGTTTCAGCTCTCCCCCAGTTTCCACAATCTTAGCCATCAACATTTTCTTCTTGTAGTAAGCTGCGTCCTTCTTCTTAGGCATCTTGCACTCACGAGAGTAATGACCAGCTTTGCCACAATTGAAACAGATTGAATCTTCCTTCTTAGAATCATCAGCACGTTGTTGTTTGGATTGATCAGCTTTCTTGTAGTACGAGAAAGATGATGAGTGTTTGCGTTGATTGCTTGATTTGCCTTTAAACTTGTGTTTGTTCAAGGCGTTTGTGAACATGGCTTCCATCTTGACTAATTCAAGGTGAGAATCATCAACATCAGAAAGATTCAACTCTTCAGAATCAGTTGATTCTTCAACAAGCACTTTCTTGGACAAGCTTTTGGAAGTCGTAAAAGATTTGCTTTTTTTTGGCAATTAGGGCAAGAGGATCGCCCGGAGAAGACTCTTTCCTTCCTTCTTGAAGTTTAGACACCTCGGGTTGATAATGTATAAGAACTCCAACAAGCTCATGAATAGTCAACTTGTCAATCTCTTTGGTAGATCGAACAATGGTTCCATAAGGAAGCCAATCAGCATTGAGCTTTTTGAGGAATTTCATGTTGACTTCAGCATGTACTTTTACAATCTTACACCTTTTCAACTCATTGAGAGCACCATTGAAACGACGGTAGGTGTCCTTGAGTAGTTCTTCTGGTTCCTGCTTGAAATCTTCATACAATCCCAGAGCCTTATTCAATTTAGTAACGTCTGACATGTCATAACCTTCTTGTTGTCGTTTGATCTCATCCCATATATCTTTTGCAGTAGTGTTGCTATCAACATTTTCAAATAGCTCATATGGGATAGCTTGCATGACAAAATTTTTAGCCTCTATGTCACCCTGAGCTCTTTCATGTTTATCACCAGAAAGTTCATAGACTGGAATTGGCATACCAGTATCCGGATGAAAATCAACAACTGGACCATCTCTCAGAGAAGCCCATATATGTTTAGCTTTCTCACCCTTATAGTCTATGTACTGAGTGACACGATGAAGCCACTGAGTGTACTTGCCATCAAACAACACTGGAGGTCAGGAATCTGATCCAATGATAAGAGTGTCCTGAGTAGACATATTAAATTGAGGTAGATTAGGTATAGATTCGGTATTAAACACAATCTATGATCAGGGTTCAGTATAAAATCTAACAAGAATGTCAGATTAATTAAAGATTCGGTACAGTAGCAGATTCGGTAAATGGTTCGGTACTGTAGCAGATTCGGTAACAATTCGGTATACCAGATTCTGTATCAGAAACTGATAAGAATCACAAGTAACACCCAAATTCGGTATGGATTCGGTAACCACACAACTTGAAGCCTCAGAATACTTAAAACCAAAGAATTAAGTGAAACCGAGATTCTGATTCGGTAAATGACTCGGTAGTCAAATTCTGTAAAATATTATGTGTAAACTCAATCCAATTCCCTTGAATTAGATTCGGTAACCTTGCTGCATAAGAAAACAAGTTAGTAACAAACAGAATATCAATGATACCGAAGATTCAGGATATCGAATGTCAACTGTAGCAGTTGACAATACCGAGTCTAAGTCTAAAACTTAGAAATATAACAGAATCCTTTCTCAAACCACACCAATTCGCTGCGTATGATCAAACCGAATGTGATAGAATCACAAACACACCACAATCTGCAACACTTAAGATGAATTTCCAGTAATGAAGCAGATTCGGTATGACAGTTACGATACCGAATGTTAATCAAATCTTCAAAACTTGAAGAATTGAAGAAATTGAACCGACGGAAATGTGATTTAACACCTCACGAACACAACTGAATCTTTAAATCTTCACAAAAATCCAGAATCAAGCTTGAATTAAGCAATACCGAGAGTTTTAGCCACAAACTCTAAAAATCAACTTGATTCTCCATAATTGAAGTTAATAAGCTGTAATGATGATCGAAACTCTTTCTAATAGACCTAATACACCTTCGCTGAACTTATCACAAGAATCTGAACGTCAGATTATCAAATTCGATAATACCGAATCTGATTCATTTTACCGAGAGTATTCAGATTCTGTAATCTACAATCTCTGGATCGATATAGTGATGTAGAATCACTTCCTGAAAGCTCTGATACCAAATGATAGGTCAGATCATGTTGAGATTGAGAGAAATGATAAGATAGAGTGAGATTCGGTATGTAGGAAGAAGACTCGGTATGAGAGAGAATCGGTAAAATTACATTCTACAGCTTCTAGAACTCAGTTACAATGCAATGGCTATCTAATTAGGACTACTTAGGTTCCTTATATAGACCTCTTCTAAGGAACCTTCATTTAAGCTTAATTCACATTATCACTATACAACTTCGGGGTCCTAACAGAAACAATGACAATGCAGGTTCGTTTATCGGGCCTGTCATGCTATGGAGAAATGGGTGATAGTGTTTCGCCAGGCTCCAGTGGGCTACCGGGGACCGCTGAATGGGTTGACAAAGTTAACACAGGGCTAACATGTCCCTGCCGATACACATGTTTTGAAACAATATGTCACTTATATATAAAGTTTTATGTTTGTTAGCTACTTGTATTTAAAAACAAATGTGTAGACTATTTAAACTTGTAACTTATTGTATTTTGACCACATCCGAAATAAAAACTCGCTGAAGGTTGTAAAACAACACAGTGGTATATAGTTTTTTTTTTTTCTTCTTCTTAACAGATACGTATTTGATGATCAATTAAGTTTATTTGAATACAAATGTTACTTAATTTCTATAAGTTTTTGGCATGGTTTAGTCTAAAAGCAACAAATTACAAGTTTGGGTTGAATATAAAGTCGTTTTTAAATATAGATGGCCAAAAAAAATTGAGTGACCTTCTAATATATAATTCTCTAAAAATAAAAATGATTATATAAACAAACAAGTGTAGGTACAAACTAAGACAAGTAATATTGTGAGAATTGAAAAAAAATAAATTATACGAGTAATTGGGTTTGTATTGTCTAACGGTACATGATAGGATTGTTATTACACTAAATTTTATAACTGTAATAATTATTACATATATCTCTTTTATATTTACTCTTATTAAAATAATGTTTAACAATTCAAGATAAAAGATACTCCCTCCGTCCCAAAATGATTGTTCTGTTGGACTTTCAAAGTCAATTTATTAATTTTTGACTTTAAATATTTGTTTATTTTTGCTATAGAATATATGATAAAATTTATATGAATTGACTGATTTTCGAATGTGTTTTCATGTGGTATAACTTTCATTCGATATTATATAACACAAAGAAAGATATTTAACGTCAAAGTTGATAAAAAAAGACTCAAAAAGTCAACGTGACAATTATTTTGGAACGGATGGAGTAAATATTTAACAATTCGTAAATTATATTGCGTGTGTGCACTTGCCTTACAAAAAATATAGAAAATAAAAAAAACATTACCCATATTATTTGGGATTTTTATTGGAATTAATATACGTAATAATGAACTTATCATGTGTCCTTAGAATGCACTTTAGGTAAATTCTTATAAAACTTATACATATATAATTGCAAATATTTGCAAATAAATATTATTTAATACTCATTTTATTGATAAAAAAATAATACAAAAAACACGTGAACGAATGTTATATACAAAATATGTGCACATTAACGATAAAATATACAATTCTTTTCAAAAGTATTTTGAGCGTTTTTTTTATAACTATTTTACATTAACTTTAATCTAAATGGAAATTTACATGAAATTGAATCCACTTGAATATGAAAAACCTCATAAGCTATTGCCTGAACATTTTCAGTATATATATATATATATATATATATATATATATATATATATATATATATATATATATATATATATATATATATATATAATTTTTTGAGTAAAGAGTTACCCCGATAAATATTATAAAAATAATAAAAATAATGAGTACAAATCGACACAAGTGTTACAAGAATGCCTTGCAACCCACTAAACAACCAAACAAACACAACTAGCCAACCATCTAAACAGACACTTGACTAGACAAAATGACCATTACATGCGCCAAATCCCCCTCATTTCCGTAACTCTAGGAGACTCCTTGAAGCGCAAGGATATTGACAGGATTTGATCCGCCAAACAGCTATCCCAACGAACCTTCCCTTTGAAACATCTATAATTCCTTTCTTGCCATATGAAATAGATCGTAGCCGCGAGAACAAGCTTGGCCACAATGACATCCACTCGACCTCTACCCGCAACAGGGATCAACAAATCAATTATATTAAGGTGTTGCGTGGTGTTTAAAGGCAATGTAATTCTCGTCGAAACACGCGACCAAACTGTAGCCGTATATCTACACTCAAAAAACAAGTGATCATGGGATCCGATACAATTTTTGCAGAAAAAACATACCAATTGGACCCCAACCTGTTTCTCCCACTCATGTAAGCGATCTTGCGTCTTTAGCTTTTTCTTAATAGCGAGCCATAACATAAACGCGTGTCTTGGAATACTCTGCGAAAACCACACAATCGAGCACTAATTAACAACCCCGGCTTGAGGCTGAAGGGCATTCCAAGCATGAAAAACAGAAAAGTCGAACACACTATCATTGTATATCCAAACCGTAGAATCATGCGAATCATTAATAACAGGACAGTTTATATCTCCTAGCGACGGGTATTTTTGCAGCCAATCCGGGGGCCAACCCAAAGTGTTATGATCGACTAAATCAACCACCAACGACCTGTCCGAAAAACCCGCTCTGCATATATCCCTTCGAGAGATAAGAGCATATAAAGGACCCATACAAGACCAATTATCAAACCATGCATTTGTTATCAAACTATCCCCAATTTTTGTAATGAAATAACTTCGAACTAGAGGGCGAATGCTTAACACTTTTCTCCAACTAAAACTATCAGTAGCTTTATTACTAACATCCCATATACTCCTCCCATCCAACTTGTAAGTGTGAATCCACTTCACCCATAACGATTGTTTATGAACCAAAATCCCCCAAATATGAGAAGACATTAAGGCAATATTCCAATATTTTAGCCGACGTATACTCAACCCGCCCTCTTCTTTTAGAAGACAAACATCATCCCATTTGACCTTGGCTTTACCCCTCTTCAACTCACCTTGGCACCATCAAAACCCCCTAAGGAGTTTTTCAAACTCCTTAATAATCGCATCCGGAAGAATAAAAATCGAGGCCCAATACAATTGCATAGATGTTAAGACCGAAATAATTAGTTGGACTCTTCCTGCAAAGGATAAGAACTTATTCTTCCAATCATTTATTCGACTCTTAACTCTTTCTATTAAGACTTTGCAGTTCCTATAACGGAGTCTAGATGAAACCAAAGGAACACCCATGTGCTTTATCGGGAATGAACCCACTTCAAATGGGAAAACCGAAAGGATCCATTCCTTAACCGCATTAGACACTCCCGCAAAAAAGCTATACTTTTGGGAAGACTAGCGACTAAACCCGAGCAGTTTTTAAAAATCATCAAGAGCATTCTTAATAGCCATAACCGAAACCATATCCGCATGAGCGAAAATAAATAAATCATTGGCAAAACTAAGATTAACAATCTTAAGTTTGTCACATTTTGGATGGAACTTAAAATTAGATTGCTGGATGTTTCTATTTAACGTAAGCGTCAAAACTTCCATCACTAACGTGAATAGATAAGGCGACAACGGGTCACCTTGACGAAGGCCCCGTTTACCCTTAAAATACCCATGCAATTCACCATTAACATTAATCGAATATGAAGTAGTAGTCAGGCACTTCATAATCCAATCAACCATCTTTTTTGGAAAACCAAAACAAATAAGCGTTTCCTCTAAAAAAATTCCAATTTACCGTGTCATATGCCTTCTGAATATCGAACTTAAATGCAATCGAGGGGAACCCCGATTTAGGTGATAATTTTTCATTAATTCCTGTGTGAGTAAAATACTATCCGAAATGCGACGCCCCGGAACAAAAACTAACTGATTAAAACTACCACCTCGTCTAAACTTGCTTTAATTCGGTCTGAGATAATTTTAATGCATTTATAAATGACATTGCAACATGACATCGGCCTAAAATCAGTAACCTTACAAGGAGTTGGAACCTTCGGAAGAAGAGTAATAATCGTATTGTTCAACTCGGCTAACAATTAGCCGTTTCAAAAAAGCTCTTTAACCGCATAAATGATATCCTCACCCACCACATCCCATGCACACTTAAAGAAAGCCGACGTATAACCATCCAGGCCTGGTGATTTGTTATCACCAATATCGAACATAGCTCGTTTTATTTCAAAATCAGAAACCTCCCTTATCATCTTAGTGGAAATGTGTTGAGAAATTCTATTCACAAACAACGTGTCTGGAGTAGGGATTTCATTACAATAAGCTGATTTACCAAGAAAGTCTTCATAATGCTTGACAAAAAGATTAGGAACATCACTGCCTTCTACAAGTCTATCATTAGCATCGAATAAAGCATGTATACGACTACGATTTGTTCTGCCCTTAACGACCCTATGAAAATAACTTGTATTATTATCACCTGCTTTTAACCACTCAATCTTGGATTTTTTATTCAAAAACATCTCCTCGTCAAGAACGGCTTGGTTATAGTCTTTCAACTTTGCACAAACAGTACTTCCCAAAACACTAGAATGAGGATCACCATCTAGATCAAGTTGCACTTTATCTAGTGCTGTTCTACACTCCACAACCCTTGCGTGAAGATTGCCCTTACACCATATCAGTTTCCGAATAGGACGTTTGAGCAAACGAAGACGTTTAACCACCGTGAACAAACAGTGACCATGAATATCAACCTTCCAACCTTCCTGCACAAAACCTCTAAAATCCTCATGAGTAGTAATATAATTGCTAAATTTAAATGGTTTCAGTTTACCAGGAAGATTCACCGGGATTGACAGCACATCAGGACAATGGTCCGACTTCCTATAAGGATGAAAGACGACCAAAGCATTTGTAAACTTGCTAACAAACTCATCATTTGCCATAGTTCGATCTATTTTTTTGAGAATGCTCGATGATGATTGCGGACGCTGATTCCATGTGAATTCAAAACCCACGTGTCATAACCCGTCCTTAACCGTAAGAACGTGTTAGATAACGTATGATTTCATTGCGAGGTATTGACCTCTATATGCGACATTTTTAAAAGAAAAACTGCATATATTATACATTACAAACCATGATTCTTATTTTTGATACAAGCTTTGGACGAAATAAAGATGATTATCGTTTAGCGATAATCTTCGACTTACAAACTTTACAAATGATGATAACAACACGATTTCTAGCATATTTTACAACACAAGTTCTTGGATATGCAGTCTTATTTTTGACACAAATATGCGTACGCAAGATCCTGCTCAAATTCAACATAATGCAGCGGAAGCTTTTAGAAATCACCTGAGAATAGACATGTTTTAAAAGGTCAACATAAAGTTGGTGAGATATAGGTTTAGTGCCGGCAGCAATATATATATAGACCACAAGATTTCGTATATAAACAGTTTAATAAAAATATTCTAAGTGGTTGAGCACTTGGTAACCATACTTAACAATTAATCACGTCGCATATTCCCTTTAATATGAAATCTTACTACACTGTACCAAGTGTAGTCACGAAACGAAGTACTGTGCAACCGTTGAATACTGGTCGTCCAGTCCGGTTGGGGTTGTCAGGCCCGATAGATCTATCAACAGGATTCGCGTTTACAATACCGCTGTAAATATTAGTTACCAAGCTACAGGGAAGTATGCCAGTGGTACAACTCAACGTAGAATATATTTTTCAGTTACTTGTGTCCATATTGTAAAACATAAAATACATGTATTCTCATCCCGAAATATTTAGAGTTTAAAAGTGGGACTATATACTCACTTTCGTCTTGAAGATATATATATATAATTTGACTTGGTCTCCGGTTGATATCACGAACCTATCCATATATAATATATCAATACCTTTTCTTTTTAAACAAACGTCACATATATATACTTGTTATACTTTTAATACTTTGAATAATTCCTTAGTCCGTAGTTAGCAGTTCGTTGTTAGTAATTCAATTTTAATGGTTCATTTTTAGATGTTTAATATACCCGCAATGAAATAAATAAAACCCCCAACGAAATAAATAAAACCCCATCGTATATGTATTGGTCGAGATTAATCTTGACCCACGGTACCGGTGTTGTCAAATGACGTGTTGCGTACATAAAGTACCGGTGTTGTCAAATGACGTGTTGCGTACAATCATGGGATCTTACGATTAATCTTCTCGTGTTGTTTACGGGTGATCCTGAACCATATAAAATTGAATTATATAAAATATCATGTTATCTTAGAAAGATGTGATTTTATTTAATTTTTCCCAATTAATCCCGAAGTTAAACAAGTCTTGAATAACCAATTTTGTTTCGGTCATAGTTTCTTCGTTACAAATCCGTTTTCGTTGATTCAACTTGCCATCTCCTTGGATCGAGTCCCTCTTTAAGACTATGAACTGAAAATACCTTGGTTTGTATTCAAAATCACACGGCATAGGTGAAACTTTAGTGAAACTTTTGAAGTTAAACATTTTCCTTTATGTAAACAACCTTAAATGATTATTTTTCTAAAAATACTTATACTTTGAATTAAATCATGGAATTTTTATGTGTTATCATATCCATAGTAAAAATCATTTTTCCAGAACATAAACCTCCAATTCAAAGTTTAAGATAGTTTTTAATTATCCAACCCAAAACAGTCCCCGGTGGCACTCCGACGTCGTAAAAACAGTTTTTAAGATAATCTTTGAAAAACCAAGTTATACCTTGTTAAATTAGCATATATTTAAGTTATATTACAGGTCTTGGAGTATTTTAAAAGTTAAGTTAGAAGGATCTATTTAGTTTGCAAACAAGTTTGAAAACATTCAAACTATGTTCTTGTTGTTAAAATTTTATACCACAAAATAAGATAGCTATATATATATGAATCGAATAAGGTTATGAACATAGATTCTACCTCAAGTTCCTTGGACAAGGTTGCTGTAAAAGAGGAGTAAGAACCTAGAACCAAAAGGGTGATGGAAGTGGATGAAAGATTGGAAGTAAGTTGGTGTTCTTGGAAGGTTTTCTTGAAGTATTTTTGTAAGGGTTTTCTTATGATGATTAAGTGATGTTTTGAAGCTAAAAACTTATGAGGACCTTGAAGAACACTTGAAGGTTGAAGATAAGAGAGTTTAGAAGATCATTTAACTTGAAAGAAAATTGTTATGAATGTGTGCATATGTGTATATAGGCGTATATATGTATATGTATATATAGACTTTATTTTTTTGATTTTTAGCTCAAAAGTCCTCATATATGATCCCACATGTATTGACTAATCAAAGGCTGCTAAGATCATATAATTGAAGTCTAATAATTGGTATTTTTCAATAGTAAAACTTCTAGAAACTGCGTATTTATACGGGTACATATACCCTAAGTATACGTATAGAAATCTTGTGAAAACGGAACGAGGATTCAAATATAGCTATCTTTTGTGAATATACTTATATGGTTTTTTGTATTTAAGTCCTTAAAAATGATTAAATACATTACTTATACGATATATGTATAAACATTATATGTCATAAGTATTTAAGTCAAATAACGTTACGTATGGTTATCGTTTTGAAAACTTAAGTTAGTAGTTTCAAAATATACTTATAACTTATTGTTATTAATACAAAATGAGGTATTAAAACATCCTTAAATCATGTTAAACATGTATATATACATATATATATATACAAACGTATAATTATCATATATTGTATAGTTCGTGATATCATCGGTCAAACTAGACGGTCAAACGTTGTGTAAATCTCTTTTCGAAAAACATAAGTCTCGACAATTTGGATTGCTTATCATGTTGGTAAGGTTTAATTTATGTAAATATTAATCTTATAAGTATAGAATGATCGAAAAAGTGCGGGTCGTTACATTACCTCCCCGTTAAATAAATTTCGTCCCGAAATTTTAAAATTGTACCTATTTTGCGTCATCGAGAAACAAGTGTGGATACTTTTGTTTCATCTGATCCTCTCGTTCCCAAGTAAACTCGGGACCTCTTCTAGCATTCCAACGAACCTTAACAATCGGTATGTTGCTCTGTTTGAGCTGTTTAACTTCACGGTCCATGATTTCGATTGGTTCTTCGACGAATTGTAGTTTCTCGTCGATATGGATTTCTTCAAGAGGAATAGTGAGGTCTTACTTTGCAAGACACTTCTTAAGGTTTGAGACGTGAAAGGTATTATGTACCCCGGCGAGTTGTTGCGGTAACTCAAGTCGATAAGCTACCGGTCCAATGCGTTCAATAATCTTGAACGGGCCTACATATCTTGGGTTCAGCTTACCCCTTTTGCCGAAACGTATTACACCTTTCCAAGGTGACACCTTTAACATAACCATGTCCCCGACCTGAAACTCTAATGGTTTCCTTCGGACATCGGCGTAGCTCTTTTGGCGACTACGGGCTGTTTTCAATCTCTCCTTGATTTGTACTATCTTCTCAGTCGTTTCGTGTATGATCTCGGGACCAGTTAATTGTCGATCTCCTACTTCATTCCAACAGATTGGAGATCTACACTTCCTTCCATACAATGCTTCGAATGGCGCAACTCCAATGCTCGCATGATAACTATTATTATACGAGAATTCTGCTAACGGTAAATACTTATCCCATCCGTTTCCAAAATCGATCACACATGCCCTGAGCATATCTTCAAGAGTCTGAATTGTTCTTTCACTCTGCCCGTCCGTTTGCGGATGATATGCGGTACTCATATCTAAACGAGTTCCTAGTGCCTCCTGTAGTGCTTGCCAGAACTTTGAGGTAAATCTACTATCACGATCAGATATAATGGAAATAGGTATTCCATGCCTTGAAACAACTTCCTTTATATACAATCGTAATAGTTTCTCCATTCTATCCGTTTCCTTTATAGGCAAGAAATGTGCAGACTTGGTGAGACGATCAACAATCACCCAAATGGTGTCGTAACCCCAGGCAGTCTTTGGTAACTTCGTGATGAAATCCATGGTAATACCATCCCATTTCCATTCTGGGATTTCTGGTTGTTGAAGTAACCCTGACGGCTTTTGGTGTTCTGCTTTGACCTTGGAACAAGTTAAACACTCCCCAACATATGTTGCTACGTCTGTCTTTAAATTAGGCCACCAATAACGTGTCTTAAGATCTTGATACATCTTTCCAACTCCAGGATGTATCGAGTATCTTCTCTTATGTGCCTCATTCAATATCAACTTCCTTAATCCACCCAACTTCGGTACCCAAATACGATTTGCAAAATATCGAATTCCGTCTTCCCGTATAACGAGTTGCTTCTCATACTTCTTCATTATTTCATTTCTTATGTTTTCTTTATTGAGTGCTTCTTGTTGAACTTCTTTGATTTGTGAGTTGAGATTCATGCGAATTTTTATGTTCATTGCTCGAACTCGGATTGGTTCTCGTTCCTTTCTGCTTAGAGCATCGGCCACTACGTTCGCTTTCCCGGGATGATAACGAATTTCACAATCATAGTCATTTATTAACTCGACCCACCTACGTTGCCTCATGTTCAACTGTTTCTGATCAAAAATATGTTGAAGGCTTTTATGATCAGTAAACACAGTGCATTTAACCCCATACAAGTAGTGTCTCCATATCTTCAATGCAAACACGACTTCTCCTAGTTCTAGACCATGCGTCGTATAATTCCGCTCGTGAATCTTTAATTGTCGGGATGCGTATGCAATAACTTTCTTCCGTTGCATAAGAACGCAACCAAAACCTTGTCGCGAAGCGTCACAATATATTTCAAAATCATCGTTCCCTTCTGGTAACGATAAAATAGGCGCCGTAGTTAACTTCTTCTTTAGTAATTGAAATGCACTCTCCTGCTCAGAAGTCCATTCATATTTCTTCCCTTTTTGTGTTAACGCTGTCAACGGCTTAGCTATTCGGGAAAAATCTTGAATAAACCTTCTATAATAACCGGCTAAACCCAAAAATTGGCGTATCTGCATTGGTGTCTTAGGAGTCTCCCATTTTTCAATGGCTTCAATTTTTGCTGGATCAACCTCAATTCCTTTGCTACTAACAATGTGGCCAAGAAATTGCACTTCTTTCAACCAGAAAGCACATTTAGAAAATTTAGCATATAGCTGTTCTTTTCTTAACAACTCTAATATCAACCTTAAATGCTGCTCATGCTCTTGCTCACTCTTGGAATAGATAAGAATATCATCAATGAAAACGATAACAAACTTATCTAAATATGGACTACAAACTCGATTCATGAGGTCCATGAATACAGCTGGCGCATTCGTCAATCCAAACGGCATGACCAAAAATTCGTAATGACCGTAGCGTGTCCGAAAAGCAGTTTTCGGTATATCTTCTTCTTTGACACGTAATTGATGATAGCCCGATCTTAGGTCAATTTTCGAGTACACACATGATCCTTGGAGTTGATCAAATAAGTCTTCAATTCTCGGTAGTGGATACCGATTCTTGATAGTTAACTTATTTAATTCACGATAATCTATACACATTCGGAAAGATCCGTCTTTCTTCTTGACGAATAAAATTGGAGCTCCCCACAGTGAAGTACTTGGTCGTATGAATCCACGATCCAGTAATTCTTTTAACTGACTCTGAAGTTCTTTTAACTCGGACGGTGCAAGTCTATATGGAGCACGGGCAACCGATGCAGCTCCTGGTACAAGATCTATTTGAAATTCTACAGATCTAAATGGAGGTAATCCCGGCAACTCTTCCGGAAATACTTCAGGAAAATCTCTTGCCACAGGCACGTCATTGATGCACTTCTCTTTTTCTTTCTTTTCGACTTTATTAACATGTGCTAAGATAGCATAGCACCCTTTCTTCAAGTACTTTTGAGCTTTCAAATAACTAATGAGTTTTAGCTTTGAGTTACCCTTCTCTCCATAAATCATTACTGGCGTTTTATCCTTACGAGGAATGCGAATTGCCTTCTTGGCGCACACAACTTCAGCTCCTATTTTGGACATCCAGTCCATGCCGATTATTACATCAAAACTTCCTAATTCTACGGGTATCAAATCAATCTTAAATGTTTCTCCGGCTAAATTTATTTTACAATCACGGCAAATTTTATCGGCTTTAATTAGTTTACCATTAGCTAACTCAATCATGTACTTAGCATCTAGAGGTAATGATGAACAATTCAATTTAGCGTGAAAGTCTCTACACACGTAACTTCTATCAGCACCAATATCAAATATAATAGATGCGGATAAGTTATTAATGGTAAACGTACCCGTAACAAGCTCCGGATCTTCGCGTGCCTCTCTAGCATTAATAACAAATGCTCTCCCACGTGCAGGTCTGACATTCTTCTCTGAATTCGGTCACTGACTCTTATAGTGACCTTGTTTTCCACACCCAAAACAAGTAACGGTAGCCAAAGCAGTTCTATTTGCATTGGTGGAAGGAGTCTTGGTACCATTTGTATTTGTAACGAGAGCCCTACAATCTTCAGCAAGATGACCCTGTCGATTACACTTGGTGCATAACACACTACAGTAACCAAAGTGATGTTTGTGACAACGGTTGCATAAAGGATTTTGTCCTTTGTAACCAAAGCTTGAAACACTACCTGCACCTTGCGTGGTTTCTTGTTTCTTAAAAGATTGTTGTTGGTTACCTCGATCATAATTTCCATTCCACTTTCTTTTGTTACCTGATACCTTCACATCAGTATTGGATGCTTTCTTATCCATGATGACCTGATCCATTAGCTCGTTTGCCATGGTTATAGCTTCATGAATTGTCTTAGGTTTCGATGCTGTAACATTTGCCTTGACCTTTTTGGGCAAACCATCTTTGTACATTTCAATCTTCCGTTCTTCGGTTGGAACCAATTCAGGACATAGCAAAACTAATTCCATGAATCGCTGATTGTAGTTGGTGATTTCAGTACCAACAACCTTCAGGCTTCGTAATTCATCTTCCAACTTTCTAACCTCGTTCCTTGGACAATACTCGTTGATTAACATTATTTTGAATTCTTCCCATGGAGTATCATAAGCTACATCTCCTCCTACAGCCTTCACATAATTTTTCCACCACGTGAGTGCACTATCTTGTAAAGTGCACGATGCATACTTGGTCATGTCCTTCTCAACACAACCACTGATTTTAAACACAGTCTCCATCTTTTCTATCCACCGGGTTAAACCGATCGGTCCTTCTGTTCCACTGAATGATGAGGGCTTGCAAGCTTGAAAAGTTTTGTAAGTGCACCCCACACGAGGATTTGGGTTAACTGCAGCACCTCTTGCAGCCTCGACCCATAACATTCTGTCGTTCACTCGCTGATTGATGAGTTCCTGGATTTCTTGTTCCGTCATTCGGTTCAATCGCGCCATATTCTTCTATAAGAATGAAAAGAAAATAATTATTCACATGGAATATTATAGATGTAGTGTATATTTACAGTACATTATAGCTTATTAATAATATGAACCAGGTATTATTATAAAAGCCTTTTCTTCTTATTAGCGTTTTATAATTATATCTAGGGTAGTACCTACCCGTTAATGTCCATACTTAATAGCTTAGTACAGAATCAATTACTACCATCTAAATAATACTTAACCATGGAAAATTATTGCATTTCACACTTCACTATTTTACATATGTTTATCTTACATTGAACATTAAGCAAACCACACTAATAATATTATACAAAACATTATATGATCCCATGGTTTAATACGGCAGCGCATCGTTTGGTCTATTTTCTAGGACGTTTAGGTTCAGAGAATCGCTTAACGCTTATCCTGGCTGTCTGCCTATATTTTGGCTGTGGGACTGAAGAACTGGATGCCGGGATAGAACGAATAGGAATAGCGGGAATAGGGGTGGTAGTGTCTAGTGGAGTTGGTGCCACATCATCCTTATTAAACTCAGGATTTGAATTTTCTAATTCATTAGCCTTTCGTTTCTTTCCTAGTTCGAACTCTTCTTTTGTAATTTCATGTATTTCTTCCTCGGGTTCACTTTCCTCCTCGGGTTCACTTTCCTCCTCGGGTTCACTTTCCTCCTCGGGTTCACTTTCCTCCTCGGGTTCACTTTCCGGGTTCTCTATAGTTGGTTCATCCGGAATTTGTGAGTCTTCCCCAAAGATATTATTTTCGTCATCGGATAGGTTAATGACTGGAACACCATATGATGATTCTGGTTCGGAGTCACTGAATGTGATAACAAGTTTTGAGCCCGACATCTATCACACAACAACTAACCCATTAGTACTACATAATATTTACATATAAATTTTAACCAACAATGATAAGCAATGGTTTTTAAATCAGACCCGGTCAAAGTCCAGACTTACTAATGTATCCTAACGACTTATCAGTTAGACACACTAATGCAAACCTGGTTCGCTAAGACCACCGCTCTGATACCACATGTCATAACCCGTCCTTAATCGTAAGAACGTGTTAGATAACGTATGATTTCATTGCGAGGTATTGACCTCTATATGCGACATTTTTAAAAGAAAAACTGCATATATTATACATTACAAACCATGATTCTTATTTTTGATACAAGCTTTGGACGAAATAAAGATGATTATCGTTTAGCGATAATCTTCGAATTACAAACTTTACAAATGATGATAACAACACGATTTCTAGCATATTTTACAACACAAGTTCTTGGATATGCAGTCTTATTTTTGACACAAATATGCGTACGCAAGATCCTGCTCAAATTCAACATAATGCAGCGGAAGCTTTTAGAAATCACCTGAGAATAGACATGTTTTAAAAGGTCAACATAAAGTTGGTGAGATATACGTTTAGTGCCGGCAGCAATATATATATAGACCACAAGATTTCGTATATAAACAGTTTAATAAAAATATTCTAAGTGGTTGAGCACTTGGTAACCATACTTAACAATTAATCACGTCGCATATTCCCTTTAATATGAAATCTTACTACACTGTACCAAGTGTAGTCACGAAACGAAGTACTGTGCAACCGTTGAATACTGGTCGTCCAGTCCGGTTGGGGTTGTCAGGCCCGATAGATCTATCAACAGGATTCGCGTTTACAATACCGCTGTAAATATTAGTTACCAAGCTACAGGGAAGTATGCCAGTGGTACAACTCAACGTAGAATATATTTTTCAGTTACTTGTGTCCATATTGTAAAACATAAAATACATGTATTCTCATCCTGAAATATTTAGAGTTTAAAAGTGGGACTATATACTCACTTTCGTCTTGAAGATATATATATATAATTTGACTTGGTCTCCGGTTGATATCACGAACCTATCCATATATAATATATCAATACCTTTTCTTTTTAAACAAACGTCACATATATATACTTGTTATACTTTTAATACTTTGAATAATTCCTTAGTCCGTAGTTAGCAGTTCGTTGTTAGTAATTCAATTTTAATGGTTCATTTTTAGATGTTTAATATACCCGCAATGAAATAAATAAAACCCCCAACGAAATAAATAAAACCCCATCGTATATGTATTGGTCGAGATTAATCTTGACCCACGGTACCGGTGTTGTCAAATGACGTGTTGCGTACATAAAGTACCGGTGTTGTCAAATGACGTGTTGCGTACAATCATGGGATCTTACGATTAATCTTCTCGTGTTGTTTACGGGTGATCCTGAACCATATAAAATTGAATTATATAAAATATCATGTTATCTTAGAAAGATGTGATTTTATTTAATTTTTCCCAATTAATCCCGAAGTTAAACAAGTCTTGAATAACCAATTTTGTTTCGGTCATAGTTTCTTCGTTACAAATCCGTTTTCGTTGATTCAACTTGCCATCTCCTTGGATCGAGTCCCTCTTTAAGACTATGAACTGAAAATACCTTGGTTTGTATTCAAAATCACACGGCATAGGTGAAACTTTAGTGAAACTTATGAAGTTAAACATTTTCCTTTATGTAAACAACCTTAAATGATTATTTTTCTAAAAATACTTATACTTTGAATTAAATCATGGAATTTTTATGTGTTATCATATCCATAGTAAAAATCATTTTTCCAGAACATAAACCTCCAATTCAAAGTTTAAGATAGTTTTTAATTATCCAACCCAAAACAGTCCCCGGTGACACTCCGACGTCGTAAAAACAGTTTTTAAGATAATCTTTGAAAAACCAAGTTATACCTTGTTAAATTAGCATATATTTAAGTTATATTACAGGTCTTGGAGTATTTTAAAAGTTAAGTTAGAAGGATCTATTTAGTTTGCAAACAAGTTTGAAAACATTCAAACTATGTTCTTGTTGTTAAAATTTTATACCACAAAATAAGATAGCTATATATATATATGAATCGAATAAGGTTATGAACATAGATTCTACCTCAAGTTCCTTGGACAAGGTTGCTGTAAAAGAGGAGTAAGAACCTAGAACCAAAAGGGTGATGGAAGTGGATGAAAGATTGGAAGTAAGTTGGTGTTCTTGGAAGGTTTTCTTGAAGTATTTTTGTAAGGGTTTTCTTATGATGATTAAGTGATGTTTTGAAGCTAAAAACTTATGAGGACCTTGAAGAACACTTGAAGGTTGAAGATAAGAGAGTTTAGAAGATCATTTAACTTGAAAGAAAATTGTTATGAAAGTGTGCATATGTGTATATAGGCGTATATATGTATATGTATATATAGACTTTATTTTTTTGATTTTTAGCTCAAAAGTCCTCATATATGATCCCACATGTATTGACTAATCAAAGGCTGCTAAGATCATATAATTGAAGTCTAATAATTGGTATTTTTCAATAGTAAAACTTCTAGAAACTGCGTATTTATACGGGTACATATACCCTAAGTATACGTATAGAAATCTTGTGAAAACGGAACGAGGATTCAAATATAGCTATCTTTTGTGAATATACTTATATGGTTTTATGTATTTAAGTCCATAAAAATGATTAAATACATTACTTATACGATATATGTATAAACATTATATGTCATAAGTATTTAAGTCAAATAACGTTACGTATGGTTATCGTTTTGAAAACTTAAGTTAGTAGTTTCAAAATATACTTATAACTTATTGTTATTAATACAAAATGAGGTATTAAAACATCCTTAAATCATGTTAAACATGTATATATACATATATATATATATACAAACGTATAATTATCATATATTGTATAGTTCGTGATATCATCGGTCAAACTAGACGGTCAAACGTTGTGTAAATCTCTTTTCGAAAAACATAAGTCTCGACAATTTGGATTGCTTATCATGTTGGTAAGGTTTAATTTATGTAAATATTAATCTTATAAGTATAGAATGATCGAAAAAGTGCGGGTCGTTACACCACGTGATTAACATCATTCATACGCAGCTTTCCCACACACTCTTGAAATTCTCGCATAGCAATCGTAAACTTAGAAGAACCTGCCGACGTTTCCTCAACATTCAAAGAGGCATTAAAATCCCCCATAATCACCCATTCCCGATTGGCAATAAACTGATTATGCATCACTAGCTCTCTCCATAGAACTCTACGACGAATGTAGTGGTTATCGGCATAAACAAATGACACAAAAAATCACAATTACCATTTAACACACTGACTTGGCAATGAATTACTTGTTCCAAAACTGCAATGACCATTAAGTTAACAACATTCGGATCCCAACCCACAATAATTCGAGTACCAATATTACAAACAGAATTATTTGACGTCCAGTCCCATGTTAGAAAAACGGCATTACAAACACTATTCAAACGTGGCAACGAAACATGTGATTCAAGAACAGTGTATATACTAAGCTTGCTGCTCCGCATCACTTCCCGAACCTCCTTTTGTTTAAGGGTAAGGTTCATACCCCTTATATTCCATGATGCTAGACTAATCATCGAAAACCTTTTTTCCGAGAGTGCTTGCCCCCTCCGTAACCTTTTTCAAAGCGATAAACTTAGCCATCTCATCCATATTTTCTTCCACATCACTCTCCTCATCAATGAAGCGCATGGAGTTATCATTATTCACCTTATTTAATGCCTCATATAGATTACTAGTTTTGACTGAAGTATCATCATTCTTTCGACTTGATTCCACGTCATTAGTTTGCACTTGCTTGTTCTTTGGTCTATAAATCCATTGAGGTCTAACTTTACCAACTTGAACTCCCTCTTTAGCAGCCTGTCGATGGTTACCAATGAGAACAGCCTTTGTCCTCTTATTATTTACCCGAGTATATCCATCATCCGTGATATTATCCTACTTTTTCTCAGTAACTTTTAACGGACACTTGGAAAGTTTACGCCCAAACACCTTGCATTCCGAACACCGTGGCGGCCTCCATTCATATTCAACACGCACTACGTCTACAACTTTCAGACCCCCTTCCAAACTAGGAGTCGACACGTTTAATGTTTCTTTCAAATCAGTCTCTGTCGAAACTTCAATAAGCAATGTTGCAAAACTAGGCCTACCCCAAGATTCTACACACATTGTGCTTGTAACATCATTGGCTTACCTAGCCTAGACGCAATCACACTCAACCCTGTTTCAGTGTAACCAACCAAAGGGATGTCATACATCTTGACTAGAGATGGCAATGGTTACCCGATCCGGTAGATATCCATCCGATTCACCCGCTTCGTGATGGATATGGATGAA